>NW_019384525.1:612837-621349 GCF_000671375.1 Centruroides sculpturatus
AGCACTAATTTTATACATTTCTTGTGAAAGAAACACTTCTTATTCAACGGCCATAAAAATTATTTATATTAATGATGTCTCCAAAGTTCAAGTTATTTTTCTGCGAAAAATTCGTTATCAGAAATTGCGGCCGTCGTTTCATGTGCTGTTCCGTGACGAAAACAAGCTTTCACCAACGGCATAGTCGAACGGTACACATTCGGTAAGTAATCCTATAATTTTTTGTTTATAGCATAGTTTATACAGATTATTCCCAAAAAATTATACGTGTTTTGGAAATGTTGAGTGGAATTAGTCTAGAATCGGTTAATTTTATAGAAGAAAACCTTTCAAACAGCCTTAGTCCGTAAACTTCCCACCTATCGGGCTGCGATTGGCTCATGTATTTAATCATTCCTACAACGTAAAATTCGATTAACGTGGAACGTATCTAAGCGTTATAGGGGGGTCTACTGTATTAATAAATGGATAAAGGAAAAGAGAAAGTAAAAAGAAAGACGACGCAGTAAATTGCCATAAACGAAACTCGGAACTTTTTATTTTGACTTCGAGTTTTTGTTGGCGTCTCGCTTTAAGTCCCGCGTGTCGATCCGACATTGTCCCGGCTTTCGCTAACCGCGCGCGTCTATTTACGGAAAAAAGCGTTCGAACGAGTTCCGGATCCAGTCCGCTTCTTCTCGTCGATTAAACCTGGCCAGATCGGGGGATTTCCCCCAAAACGGAAACTTTTCCGGCCAAATGGGAAGAAACGGGAGAGCTTTTAACGGGGAATTTTATATTCTCCGAGGAGAAATTGGAGAATATATAATTTTTTTGTTTAACGATAATTTAACTCGATATTTTTTTAACGAATTGTTTTTAAACAATTCGTTAAAAAAATATTGCATTTTCCTCGTTCCTTTTTATTGCATTTTCCTCGTTATTATAGGGGTCGCGCGAGTAGAGAAAATTCCAATCGATCTCGTTAAAATATTTCCGGTTCTACGGGAATTTTATTACGCGATTTTACGAAAACATCTCGATAGAAATAAAGACGTAGAAAACGAACATTAACGTCCGATCGACTCGTCTTTTAATCTGGAATATTCCTTAATATAATAATACTAGCTGCAAGGACCCGCTTCGCTGGGTTTTTATTTGTATGTAATATAGTTTTTTTTATATATGTAAAAGACTGTTTTTCTAAGTAATCTAGAATCTAGCTGCAAGGACCCGCTTCGCTGGGCAAAAAGTAACGATAGTGAAGATTAAGATAATTACATTATAGCCAATCTTTCCCGTTTTCACAGAATGCGAGAATTAAGTCCCCCGTTTCCAGACTAATTAGAGAATTTTTACGTTTAGTCAAACGAACNTGTACTTACTCCAGCAGCATTTAAAGGAAATTACAAATGATTTCGGTAGCATTAAAATGCCTTCCTGAGGTAAGTCATTTCGTGGTATTATTATATTATTTTAGTGTATTTATCATATGTAAACCTTATAATATTTTTTGTTGTTTAATTTATATTGTAAATTTAAAATTGTACCACATTCTGTTTGGAACGTTTCTCCATTTTTGAATACAATCTTTATTCTATTTGTGAATGACTTTTTACCTCGGGAAGGCATCTTAATTCTGCCAAAAACATTTGTAATTTCCGTTAAATACTGCTGGAGTAAATATATATATATAACTTATAACATTACATCGCATTTGCGGCCATTTTTATGCGCGAAATATAGCTAAAATAAAATAAAATATTTAAAAAAAGACTTTGCTTAGAGGGTGGGAAACAGATTAATCTATTTTATACTGGAAAAATATGTTTGGGTTTTCGAACAACGAAACAAATCAAATTCCGACATTTGACGGTATTAAAAATATATTTAGACGCGTCGCCACGTATCTAAATTTACTAATGTTTACCTTACGCCGGCCCAATCTTAGGGCGAACGTTGGTAAATTCGCGATAATACGTCGCTAGTTTCGCGAGAAGGTCCTTTAGACTATATATTTGTCCACAATTTGGAAAAATTGTAGACCTATAAATGCCCATTGTCGTTTGTCTGTACGCGAGTCGGTCGATCGGTCGACCGTCCGTCCTTCCTCGGTCTCGAGAACGGAGTCGAATAGACGAAAAGCGTAGGGACAGAAAGCCCCTACGTAATAACTTTCGATGCAAACCGGAAGTCACGTTATTTCCATTGGAAATTTTTTCCCGAAAAGAGGTAACTAATTCGAGGCGGACGGTGTATATTTTAAAATTAAATAAATTAAAAATATACGCGGTTATTTATTTAATAAATAATCGCTGGTATATCGAATACTTTCCGTCCCGGAGATTTAAAAAATGTGGAAATTTGGCGACGTACGAGAACCCGTACGTCACCGAATTACCACGTACAGTATTGTTTATTTTGTCGCGCCTGGTTTCGGACCGAAAAAGTATATTCGACTAACATTATACGTAAGTTATACGTATTATTATTTTACCTCTTTAATCGACGACGATTAATTGTCGATAGACCCGGCGTCGATACTTGGAGAAGTTCGTGGCCAACGGTAAGAATGTTGTCCGATAGCTAAGAAAATTTAAACCGATAATACGATTAAAAAAAAATAATAACCGCTCGTTTAAACGTATCCGCAGTTCTTAATTTATTGAAATATCGAAGAAAAATTCACTTCCCACCGATATTTCGTTGGTAAATTTAAGATAGGAAAAGTTGATGCGGTACAAATTTCCAGATTTTTTCTTCTTACCGTAGAGATCGTTCCGCTAACGGTCGTAAAATGACAGTTTACTCGAACCAACAAAATTCCAAATTCCACCTTATATCGCTTATTTATTACGAAATTACCAATGTTTACCCCGAGAATATAAAAATTCTTAAATTGTTATCCGTTTCTTTATATCTAGGCAAAGTTTTCTAGTTATAAATGCGGGCGCTTCCAATTATTCTAAGTCGACGACGACGATACGTTAAGAATCGGACTCCGCCCTTTGCCACGGCGTATATTTAACTTTTAGGGACACCTCCACCGCGCTTAAATTAAATGCCGCTTAAAGCGTGGCGTGCGGGCCTTAAGGAACATTTAATGGGAAAACTTTAAAACTTTTCTACGATTTAACGAAGAATTTACGAAAGAATTATTAACGCTTGTTTCAAATACTAAGCGTATTTTATTAATATTAGGTGGGAAAATGTTTATTTTACCAAACGGCAAACCCGCGTAATAAAGAAACGGAATTAATACATTTTCGTTATTTAATTTAACTTAAGCGTATTTAAACGCGGGTCCGGCGCTACCGTACGGCCAAACCGGGCATTGGCCAGCGGCGGAAAATTTTCGGACGTATTATTTTTTAAATTTTTATTTATATCGCTCGGCGACGGTCGAATATCGATCGACGGAGAGAGGTATGCCATTTCGAAACAACTTTTTTTCGTTTTATGGGGATAATTTAAAAAATAATACGCCAATGCGCGCGTCTCTTGTCCCGGGCGCGTAAACTTTTGCGCCGGTTGCGTTTAAACACGAATCCTTACGTGCCATTTATATTACGCCCGTGTCGATTAACGCAGTTTTTATTAATGAATTCGAATTAAATTCGACCGCGGCGCCTACCGAAAAACGGAAGTAGTATTTTCCTCTCGCGCGCACGGAAATCTTATTTAAATGGCAACGTGGTCGACGATTGCCGCCACGACGTCTAACGACGCCGCTAACTTCCGAATCGGCGGTCCCCTCGTCCATCGTTCGGGCATCGACTTTCTTTAATTAATTAACGTTGGAAGTATAGGGAGTTTACCGTCCGTGTCTCGCTAATCCGTGGCCCGCTCTGGCCGACTAGCTTGTTCGGCAACCCAGGCAATTACGAGTCGGAAATTTTGTTCGTCCGCCGAATTTAGGGTTTTTCCAACGGAATCCCGGCTGTTTTTAACCCGGGAAATTCCGCAAATTTCTTAAAAATTCACTTTTTTCTTTTTTTTTTGTGTTAGGGCTTGTACACATTAGGCGTTTTGCGTCGCGTTAAACGCGCGTTAGCGGCGTACACACCGCGCGTTAGCTGGGCGTTCGACGACCGTTTAGTGGAGCGTTAACACTGGCTCAGTTTGGAAATGGACGCGAAAGTAATTGCTGGCGTGCGCCTCCTCCGTCGTCGCTATAAAAGACGACGGCGGAGGCAAAGAGAATTTCGGGTGCACCCGATATTACGAGATAGACTGACGCGTGGAATGTTTCGCGACGTTGTATCCAAAAGTAAGACAATACGAACCCAAATTTTTTAATTATTTTAGAATATCTATAAAATCATTCGACGATGACGGGTCACTTTTAGATTTCATCGATAAATAGATCGGTGTCGAAACGATCGTTCTCCATTTCGGCCAACCTACGTTCACTCTACCGGAAGCGCGCCATCGAATGTACTGTACAACAACGTGGCAGCGCATATATCTCAAAGCGCGCGGCTGACGCCCGCAAAACGCGCGTTTGACACGCGCTTGGCCAGAAGCGCGCGTTTGAGTATGTATACTTACGCAAAACTCTTGGTTCTTTTAAACGCGCGTTTTGGTAACGCGCGTTTAAAAACGCCTAATGTGTACACAGCCTAGGCGGTCAGAATACATTTGTATTTATTAATTTTAAACCTATTTATTAGATTTTTAAAAATTTTTGCTGGTTATGGCGCGTCACAAATGGTCAATAATCGGTAGCTTATTTGTGGGCGGGACTGCGAAAATTCTTTACCAGTCGGAACCCGTAATATTTGGAATAATCGCGCTTACGCCGTCTTAATTTCTAACCGCGTCCGGTAGCTTCGATAACCGCGTAACGCCGGGTCGCGCAAATTGGACGCGGATACAAACGAGTACGAAGTTTTTCGATTATTAAAACCGAACGAACTGTCGAATTGTCGGACCGTAAGCCGGATGCCGCTAGTTAAAGCGGCCGAGGTAGACAAATCGAGAATATAAACGGCAAAAAAATTCTGTAACGCACCTCGAAAACGAACTCGAAACTTCCAGGCTACGGATGGAAAAGCGCGTAACATTCGTCTTCTCTTAAAATGCGTTAATGACGATTCCACCGGCCTCAATCGAATTGAAAAGGGCATTCTCGGTAGCGGGACTTTTCTTTAGTGAAATAAGAATCGGATCGAGTGTCGGAGTAGCGACCGTCTTTGTTTTTAAAATCTTATAAAAATTTACAATAATATTATGTTTTATTTAAAAAAACGAAAATTACCTTTTAAGTTAGAAGTTTTTTTCTTTAAATTTTCGACCGAATTCAAAGGCATTTTTTTTGTAAGCGGTTTCCAACAAACTTTAATAAACTTTTATATATGTGAAAATTTCTTCGTAATTTTATACATATCTTACGCAGCGTTACTGACATTATTATTTTGGAAGTCGCGGGGGGTATTAAATTATTTCAAAAATGAAAAATAATTATATCGTTCGACTTCGAGATTTATTTTATATCTCAAAAATAATTAATTATATCCCGGGAAGCGGATCATTTTTTTCCTTCGGGCCGAATTGGCAAGAAAACTTTTTTCACTGGCCAAACCGGAGGCGGCCCTAGCGAGATTTTCGGGTGATGCGAGATCTTATTTTCGCTTTACCCTGTAGAGAGACTAAACCGTACAGTACATAGAGATTACCGATGCACTATTCGCATTGGATGCAGAAAACCGTTGATCCCTTTTTATTAAAGGGTCAGAATTTCTCAACTTTCCTATAACTTCGCATTGTGAGGATATAAGGAATTATCGCGGATTCATTCGAGCAATTATTTCAAGTCCAATATTCAGAGATTAATTGCGGGCCGCGATACGCTACACCCAATTAAATTAGCTTCGGCTTTTTATTTCTTTTTGCAAATCGGCTCGACACTTTTTCGGCTNAAACCGGGTTTGTTCGAACAGAAGTTCCTGACGCATGCGCAATGTCATTTTACAATGCGAAGAATAACGTGCATGCCGGTTCTAAATCAGTTACAGTAGGGACTAGGGACTTGCGTAGGAGTAACGTAAGTAACCTAAATTAAGAAAGAACAGGTACAGATAACTTAGCTCTATTTGACACGTGTACGATCGTACATGCAAAAAAAAAGTCGACAGGGTTTTTTTAACTATTTCCGCCCTGTGGGCACTAAGAGGGCCTTTTATAGCAGGCCCATTATGGGTTCGGCCAGGCCCACAATGGGGCGACCGGGTTGTGAGGGACTGGGCCCGACATATCCGAACAGACCACCCCCCGAAAAATTCCTGGGGATTCCTTGATCCGTCCGAATTCGATCCCGGGTCCCCCAGAGCGGTAGGCTGCCACCGTTGGCCATCCGGCCTCAAAGTCGACAGGTTGCGCGCCACAACTCGGAGTAAACAGACTAACATGGCAGAGTTGCGGATGAGTTTCAATGAGTGTGAGTTCATTAACTGTAAAAATAGTGTAAATTTGTAAACATATTTGCGAGAACTTTGTTTCATCGCAATTTCACAATTTCTACGAAATTCCCGGACTGTCCGGCCGAAAACCGAACAGGTGGTAACATTAGGAACAAAGAATGAACTGCATGCATGCATCGATGAATCGAAATTCACATATTGCTAACATCGATTCAGGATCGATGTTTCAAAAACATCGGAAGGTCGATGCATCGACGAACAAAAACATCGATGCATCGCACAGCACTAACAGTATGTAAGGGACCATCCATAAATTACGTAAGGTATTTTGGGGTGGGTGGGGGTCAAGGATTTCTTACAATTTCTTACTCAGGGGTAGGGGGTAATAGATCTCATCTTACGTAATATTCTTATTTTTATTTTTTGTTCTCGTTGAGTGGTAGCGTTTTGAATTCGGCTTCAATTTGGCGATTTCTATTAAGAACGCTCGTTGTCTCGTTTGACGTGATAGAGTAATAACGCTAGCAGATTCACGCTCTACACATTTTTTGTTATGGGAGAAAGTCCGTGTAGTGGTTTCTTTCTCTTGTTTTTTATTAGATTAAGTGCACCACTCCTATGGATGTTTAACACTAAGAATACATAAACCAAAATACACGATACAAAATAAACATAAAATTAGTGTTCGGCTTTTAGTGAAAACTAAAATGTAAAACTAGAAATTAGAAATTATAAATAGTTTTTTCTTCCATATTTTTTGAACATAATTGTAAAAAGCATCAAACAGTGGCTTCTGAACAAGCTTATTAAGTGGACGTGGCCACTTGAAACCAAGTGTAGAGATTTCTAATTTCGGAATAAGTGTATGTTGATTGTAAATTGGACAATGATAAATCACGTGGTCAACGAAGTCTAGATTTTCTGTAGAGCAAAAGCAAGAAGCAGTTTCTGCCCGGTTATACATCGCCAGGTAGCTTCTAAAATTACCACGCTCAGTAAATAGTTGAGCGGTAGCAAACGTTAAATCGCTAAGTAGTGATGAGAACCTACATTCAACACTAGGAAAATAAAGTCGTGTTATTTTACAAGTTTTACTGCTCAACTACTTTTACTGATTCCACTTTCGCATAGCGTTGTCACGAATATAATTTTTAAGGCTGCTACATGAGAAAAGGATGTGAGTGTAGTCCGAGTCAGTTTCCTTTGCAGCTGACTTAGCCTCAGTGTTGGCGTTTTCATTTCCTAGTACGCCAGTATGGCCAGGAACAAATATAAAAATTATCTTATTTACAAGATGCTTAATATGGTGCTGGATATATGCGATTTTATTCTATTGCAATTGGGATTTAATAGAGCTTTTAGGACAGACTGTGAATCACTGTAAATGTTGATAGACAGAGTTTTGTTTGGTAGTGAAGTGGGCCACTGAACAGCTTGGTAGTCGGCATCTTCTTCGGCTTGATAGATGGAGATATGTGGGAAGTGTCTGTACCTTCTAACACATTTTGGGCAAAATATGTCGGTTTGGAAGAAGATTCAGATACTTGAGCCGACAAGAAGGGAGCTTTTGGACCCATCTGTGTAGATATTAATGTCTGCGTGGTTATCCACAGAGGAAGCAGATGACATCAAATAACTTTGTTTACAGGATTATGATCAGAGACAGTAGGGTACTTGCAATGTAGTAGCGTATGAACAGCCGTAGATAGGAGTAGAGACCGTTGTTGAGCCTTGACGTTTGTAGTTCTGATGTAGTTTAGAACTTTTTCTATAATATGTAGTGGCAAAGGAAGGAGCTCTACTAGTATCAGAGAGGCATTAGTAAAAACAGTTCTGCTGTACTTTATAATTCTGGTGGCAAACTGGCTTTGAAGAGAGTGTGATTTACTTGCTACTGAATTTTTACTAGTTACGTGACCACAGCCAGAGGCTGCGTAAAATAGCATTGGTTGTATTGCCCCATCATATAGAGTTTTATAAGCTTTATTATTTAGTCCCCAGGTGCACCTATCACATTTTAGCAGCATGTAGTTTATTTTGTTGGGTTTAGACAAGATGTAATCAATATGGCAACGAAATGTGGTTTCTCTTTATTCTCTCTTGTTTTATTT
>NW_019384525.1:628715-654870 GCF_000671375.1 Centruroides sculpturatus
GCTCTAGAATTTATTTTCCTTAAATTTACGATTTACGTATCCGTTTGTCATAAAAATTTGTCTTTCCACTTTTTTCCCGAGACAACAAATATTCGAGTACAAAGTAACTCAGATATGTGTTTTAAGATTTCAATATTTAAGAAACTGATGTCTGGAGTGCTGTTTTTCAAACCTTCTATAGTATTATAGACTTCTAAGGCTGTTGTGTTTTCCAAAAAGAAAGTATTAAAAATACAGTAGAGCATCGTTTATCCGAAGGTCGGTTATCCGAAACGTCGGTTATCCGAAGGAATTCCAGTCGACAAATTTAAATTTTCGCCAGTGCTGTGGCGCTGTAATCTTTGGCTATGTCTTCGGCTACTCAAATATTTTACGTTTTTGATACTAAATTAACTTCTGAAGTATAATTTTTTATTGTTTTTATATTTTTCAATATATTTATTTTGTTTGTACAAAATAAAAAAATAATTTCTAACGATACAATAGTCTTCGTTAGGCTTAACATCGACGAAAATTCGACGCGAAGCGACACGCAACGGAGAAAAATTTCTACACGGGATAGGTTAATATATTTTTTCGTAGATAATCGGTTATCGGAAATATCGATTTACCGAACAACCCCAGTCCCCAATTGATTCGGATAAACGACGTTCTACTGTAATACAAAAAGCAAAAATTTCGAGTAAGAGATTGAAGATTCAGCAGGAAAATCTTGAGATTAAAAGAATTTAAGAACGAAAGTCTACATATTCTGTAGAATAACTTGTATAATATACTGTATAATTTTAAATATTTCGATAAAAATAATGAACAATAGCCATCTTTTAAAGCTATAATATAAACATTGACTATTAGACAAAAGACAAATTTTACGTTCAATAAACGAATAGTAATCAAAATACGTTTTCTGTTCAAACGAACAGTAGCAAATTTCGTTCGTAATAAATTAATTTTGACTGTGGTGAATTTACACCACAGTCAGAATTAGCTTCTCGACGTCACGAAGTAGCGACGTCTCGTGGTAAAAAACAGAACTACGGCTACGGAATCGTTCCGTAATTAGACGCCAGTCAAAAATGACGACCAGACTTTCGGTTTTCTCCGCAGTTGGCGCTACAGTCTTACTCCATCTTCCCGAATCGTAAATATTATTCGCCATTTATTTCGGGATATTTACTGGATAACAGCGGATTTATAAAGCATCAAATGATATTGTAAATTATGGAATTTGGTCCACCGTTTCAAAAATCATATAACATTATTCGAAATTCATAAATATTTATAAATTCATATTTTAATATTAAAGACAAATTTCGGTAGATGTCGCTTTGGCGGAAAACCACGGTAGTCACGTGTCGTTTTATTCCCGCTTTTCGATATTTTTAAGTTTTTATTTTTCAAAATTCGTTTAATTGGCCGGAGATTATTTTGGAATAAACCGAAAAAGAAACCGGGGAAGGAAATGACGCGTGGCGAAACGAAGAATATCAATAGTAAAATTTACGAGAAGAGAGCGGAATATCGGCCGGAGAAGCGGTGGTTCGTCGTTCATCTAAAACGAACGGTACTATTTATAATATTATAGAAAAAAACAATAATTTGTCAAGAAATGCAATGCCGAGAACGTCAACCCAGTGACACGTTTTCTCGCGAGTAAACAAAAAAGAACCGACCAATCGAGTTAGCCTATCTGTCGGTGGTGACGTCAGAATGTCAACGTGGACGTGGCGTACGGTTAAAAAGAAGAGACCTGTCTCGTGTCTGTTAACTTTTCAAAGAAATACGAGTAAAGTAGGTAAACGCAGCGCAGGAATCTATAAATTGGTACGATTGATTCTTAAATTATTCCTTTCAAATGTTTACGTAATTTAAAAAAAATTGAATATTCAACCGTATTTTTGTGTAAATTGCCGGAATAATTAATTAATGCGCTCCCGCAAGACTCCCGTCGGATGATTTTTTCTGATTTTGATCCGTCTCCGTCGATCGAACAGCTGGAATGAATTTTTGATAACTTTTTCCCGAGCGTTCGACTCCGCAATCTTTTCCATGTTTACATTTTTTGATTAACTTGAAATTTTCCAGCTTTTATCCGATGCGAACGAACACTCGTAAGTTCTAGTTGTGTAAGGAAATGATCCGTAATTGTACGCATTAACAATATGGGAAACAAACGGCGTGTATAAATGAACGCGCGCGACACGTATGTAGGACACGAGTTCGGAAATAAATAAATCTATCAAATATCAAACGATAAAGACGTTGAAAACGTCGAATGAAGAATTAATCGCTTATTTTTTGTGTGG
This sequence comes from Centruroides sculpturatus, assembly GCF_000671375.1. Lineage (NCBI taxonomy): Eukaryota > Metazoa > Arthropoda > Arachnida > Scorpiones > Buthidae > Centruroides > Centruroides sculpturatus. The sequence goes on from NW_019384525.1 coordinate 631,022, forward strand.
ATATAAGTGAAAAACTATTTCGTAAATATTACTCGCGAGTTCTCTCTTTTGCAGTTTGAATACTCTGTCTTGGGCACGTTTATGTAATTTCGTACCAACGTATCGATTACGTACCGAATGCCTTATTTTTATTAAAACAAACAATTAGAATCGTTAATTTTGTATAATTATGTCGTATAGTTTTGCTTTGTCGTTTCGCCTAATAAAAAAAACAATATTCATTTTATAAAGTAAAATTTAGCCAGAATTTTTATTATAAAAGTCGTCGAGTTATTTTTGAGTGTAAAGTAAACGACAAAAAGTGATATTTTATAACAAAGTAAAAAGTATATTAAAAAGAACGACTCGGTTTTGTTTCTCGTACGTCGAGCGTTGTCGATTCTTCGTTTTTCCGATGGTAATTTATTCCAATAAATTCTTGTTAATGTGAAAAACTGAAAAATATATTTGTAATATTCTTATATTATGGTTGACGATAAACCGAAACAAAGCTTTAAATACGATGTAAAAATCTTATTTGTCGTTTTAATCTATTGTCGACTGCGGTCGTTTCGCCGTCGCCGTTAATTTTTCTTTTAATTTTCTAAGATTTTGTTTAAACTAATTTCTTACCGAACCGTCGAAAGGCTGCCTTCCGTCGCCGGAGACTTTTGACGGAACGGACGCCGACGTTTTCGACCCGGTGCCGCGGGCCGTCTTCGGGTGCGACCGAATTCGAACGCCTTTTCGAAACGGAACGTTTTGACCGATTCGGTCGTGCCGGGCCGAAAACGTTGGCGTTTGTTTTGTTAAACGTTTCCCGGAGACGGAAGGTGGCGGTTTTTGATAGTTCGGTAAGTAACTTATAAAAAGTTGTTTGATTAGTGATTTCTGATAATTTCTTACTTAATTAAAATTTATTTTTAATAATCTCTTAACTGCCGGAGGAAAGCTTTTATTGCTATACAATAATATTTTGTCTTTTCGTTCGTGATTTTAGTTTTCAGAAAGAATACAGAACCTTTGTTTACTTGAATTTGAATTACAATTTTGTTTTGTTATTGTGTTTGACATAAATCAATTTGCATTAAATTTAAATTCTCATTTATATCTGAACTTGATTTGTTCTTGTTAAGTTCTATTGGTTAAGATCTGTTTTCTACTCTTGATAGATCTTTTGGTATTTCCAAAGTCATACTAAGCAATGGAATTCTATGCAGTTTTTTTATTTTGTACATTGTGTAATTTTCATTTTCCTGAAATTTACTGAATATAATTATTTTCTCTGATATGTAAGTATTATATGCTTAAAATAGGCTTTTCAGTTGCTTGTTGTCTAAATGTCCAACTCAAATATTCTCTTGAATTGACATTTGAGTTTGACATTATGTAAGAATTATCAGTTTGTTTTTATGCATCATTGTAAATAACTTTCTCCAAATCTATAATTCGATGGTGTCAAATTTCTTTCCTTTGTTCTTTCTTCTTTGCTTTGGTTTTTAGGAGTGCATATTGCTGCTGAAGAAATCCAATATCTCGAGAATCCCCAATTTTTTATTTCTTTATTGTCATTATCCTTTTTTTATATAAATTTACCAATTGTCTTTCTTTCGATTGTGTTTCTCTAGTATCTGTAGGCAGAGAAACGTGGTGTACTGGAAACTAAGAAAGTGATTTTTTGTAACAAAAATGTAATTTAAAAGTAGATTTTTCTTTTTCATTTTTACCTTTATGATAATTCTTCTAAATCTTGGCTCTCTATTAAGAGTAGTATCATCTGTAAATCTTAAGACTTTTCATCTTGTTGGTGAATATCAGATGTTTGTATTGCTATTCCCATTCAATTGACATAAACACCATATGTACTTACTCCAGCAGCATTTAAAGGAAATTACAAATGATTTCGGTAGCATTAAAATGCCTTCCTGAGGTAAGTCATTTCGTGGTATTATTATATTATTTTAGTGTATTTATCATATGTAAACCTTATAATATTTTTTGTTGTTTAATTTATATTGTAAATTTAAAATTGTACCACATTCTGTTTGGAACGTTTCTCCATTTTTGAATACAATCTTTATTCTATTTGTGAATGACTTTTTACCTCAGGAAGGCATCTTAATTCTGCCAAAAACATTTGTAATTTCCGTTAAATGCTGCTGGAGTAAATACGTATCGTGTTTGTTTGTGTCGGTTGTCAACTGTTCTAGCTTATTGGTAAATTAGATATTCCCATTCGAAAGGGGATTCTATTAAACTTTGTAAACGTAAAAATTCGATTTAGTGGTAAGAAACGGAGTGAACACCAATAAAATCTTGCAAGAATTTTAATAAACCTGATGATGGCTGTTAAATGTAGTTGAAAATGTTAGTTGTTTATTAAAATTCTTGTTGTTGAGTCTGTTGATTCTGTTAAATAAACTGGATCAAACAAACAAAGGAAAAGTATTGTCTCTGTACCCATCGTCTCTGTTAATTTGATCCAATATGTTCCTGAATTCACTTCTTACAACAATTACATTTTTAAAATTTATTTCAAGAATATAGCATTTGATACACCCATGAACATGTTCCACATTGTTGTGCCATAATGGAAAAACTTTAGTGAAGTTAACAAAAAAGATTTTCATCTTATTCTAATCTATATAAATTAAAAAGATGAAACAATTATCATCCTATTTAATTACTTAAATTTTTACACTAAACACTGAAAGTTGTATTTTTTTGCAATCATTTTAAATTTATAATGATTTTTGAAGTATTTTCCAATGAATCTTAAATTTACATTATTTTTAAAATAAATCTTAAAAGGATTATTACTTTTTAAGCTGAAAAATTTGGCACATATATCAAGAAGTCACTTACTGGGTTCAAGATAAATGTTTTCAGAATTCATTGATGGTATTAGATTCAAATACTCATTTAAAAGTATTAATTTAGAGTGAAGCTCAAACTTGCAATTCTAGCAAACTGGATAAGCATATTAACAGTTATGTCATCTAGATCTGAAACTATTTTTCTAGAAAGTTCTAAATTATTTAATTTTAATTCATAGATGCCACAAATCTTGTATGAAATTTATCTTTTTAATGAAAAATTATTTCAAATTTAAAATTATAGTCTTAAACCAAAAAACTGCTGGATTATTTTATTTAATGTATTAAAAGTATGATTTGTGTTTATCATGTACTGTAATGTACAGTATGTCAAAGAGAATAGTTTATAAAATTGTAAAGATAATGCTGTCAATTAAAGGCCCACGTCAGTTTTATTTCAGTATTCAGTTAGTATGTACAGTACAAAATATGAATTGAGTTAAATCAATATTGTCGGCTTCAGTTAAGTGACATCAAATAAATTAGCAGAAAATTAGCAGTGTGAATAATAAAAACTCAATGATTATTGTAGATGAAACTGAAAACACACAAATTAATTTCATTATTATTATTATTTAAATTTTTATTTTGATGATTAATATATTGATANTAAAAAATAACGCAATATATTCGTTTAATATAATAATATGAATGCAAATTTGTAAGAATTCTTCACTATCTCTTAAGTAATCCTGTTAAATCCGAAACGTTATAATTCAATAATGCTTATTAGAAGATTTAATTTTAATTAAATTAACAATATCTCGGAATTTATAATAAAATTAGCAATTATATAAATAATACTTTATGTTATATGCTAAGATTTTAATGCATTAATTTAAAGAATGCGCTATGTTTAATATCGATTATGTTCTTTAAAGAATATATGCCTCTCTCTCTCTCTCTCTCAAAGTTATCATCTTTATGTCTTTAGGCATTTTATGGGTAATGAAACTATGTCCATAAATACCATATTATCCACTTTTATTATTAAAATTTACGGCAAATATTTCTGCATTTATCATCATTCAAACTAACTTAAAATTTTCTAAAATCTTTATAAAACTTAAGACACTTCATTACTAAAATAAGATATTTCTTACCAAAATGAATTATATTTTTGATCAATATTTAAAGTTTTAGTGTATTTTTTAAGCATTTTTACGCTCGAAAAACTTTTTAAAATCTAATTTCTCTAAAAGATATTTTAAAGAAAAATTTCAAAATGGAGATAAATCGATAGAAAAATACAATTAAAAATGCTTACAAATTATTGTTTCTTAAATAATTTATTTATTTTTAATGGTGTAAGATGTATAATGATAACTTTTTATTAAGAATTAGTAATAACCTAGAAGTTTCTTGCGGATTTTTTATTGTTTTTTTAACATGTAATCATCAAATTTTTAATATCTAATTTTTACATCTTATCCTGAAGAGCCTATGATGGTTCCCTTGAGGATTTATATCAGATGAAGCAGCTGGGCAAGAAATAACCTTTATGTATCCCCAGAAATCATGATAATATCCTATGTGAGAAGCAAGAAGCTATCTTTTTGTGGCTCAGACCATGAAGATAAGCAATAGATATAGAAAATATTTTGTAAAAAAGAATATAAAATTTCTTGTTTTATTGAAATTTTAATAGTAAAAATATTGTTAAACATTTTTTTTGTGATGTAACTTCACATATTTTAACATTGATAAAGTAAAAATATGGAATTTGAATAAAGTTAAAAGTAAATTATTACTAAAAACATCTCAGTAGAAAATAGTTTACTGGGATTGGTTTTTTGAAGATTAAAAGAATGTTTAATTAAAAAGTTTTAGAAATAAAAGGAAAGAATGAAATGGTACATTGATATAAGAATGGAGAGGAAAGACTTCTAAACTTAGTGATAGAATCAAAGACATGATAGCAGAAAGAGGAAAATGAGCAATTATTTATTGTGACATTGTCATAATGCTGGGCTGTAATTTTAAATCATATTTTTTAATTTAAAATATATGCTTTCCACCTCAAATTAGCAGTGGCTTGCCTTTGTACTATACGTCATACTTTTCCTTTAACAATAGAGTTGTGCTGGTTGTCTATTCACTCCTTTCAGGAGAAAAGTTTTGAATTGAAATAATGTGACTTCTGACTTTGGAAGTTTGTATATAGTTAAATCAGGGCCACAAGCCCCTAAGGTTTTTATATCTCATATTTCATCTATCTCCTTGAGATTAAGGAAGGACAGACAGATGACATTGGGATGATTGGTCTACAGATTTTTCCAATTGCAGCCCAATGAGTAGACAGTACAAGATGCTGAAGAGTGTTCAGAATATGGCTTAAATGATGATGAGTAAAGAGGAGGTTTTCATGAAAAATTGAAATAACTACAATATTTAGTTGAGAATCACAATAGTATGGAAATTCTGATTTATATAATTCTGGGGTTTAAAAAGAAAATCAGTAAAGGTGATTTAATTTACAAAATCATCAAAAAGATATACCATATTTACTTGCATATAAGACAAGGTTTTTATTCATTTTTCACTGTTTCAAAAACCTAGATCATCCTATATGCACGAGTGAAAGATTCTTTGTGTTTTTGTAATAATTTTTGTGAACAGTGTATTCACATTTTTTACCAGATGCTCATCCTCTGGTGTTAAAAATCAAAACTATGTTATCTGGGTCGTTTAAATCGTTCTTGTGTATTGTCAGGAAGGAGTAAAGATGGATAGCAATAGGAAAATCAAAGCTTTTGAATTGAATTTCAAATTGAAATTCCAAAATTACACAGGAGCCCGATATAAGTTTTAATCCATTCCCACATGAAAATACGGGAACGGATTAAAAATGATTCGGATATCAGAATTCAGGGAAACTCATAAGTGTGGATTCAACTGTTAAGAATTGGCAAAAAAAGGTTCCCGATTGTCCAGCTTTACGTGAACAAATTATGTTGTCAATTTTAAAAAATTTTTCCTTAGTTTAAAATGCCAGTAATTTTTGCAGAACAATGTGTGCATTTATGTGCATTTGATAATATTAAACAAAATAAAATTAAAATTGTATTAATAAATCTAATTTTCTTTATTTTGATCTTTAAAATCACACCTTGTCCTGTAGGCTATGAGAGATTGTCTTATATGCAAGTAAATATAGTAAATTTAAATTCTATTAAATATTATCAATTACAATTAACTATTTTAGAAGTTTTAGCTGTTTCTTAAAAATTATCTTAAATTAAAATTTCAGTAAAAATGATTCTGTTAAGATATGAGTTTATATGTAAATCATGTTGCTTATCAAAATTTAAGACAAACCTAAATTTTCAACTAGTTCATAACTGTTAGGATTGTCTATGATGTGATATGTGGTAAAGATGTACTGTATAATAAATTAATTTTATTTAAAAAATAAGCAAATGATTATTGATAAATATTACAATAACAAAGTAAACTACTTGACTATATTAAGCAACACATTTTTTAAAGGTGAGCACAATTAGATAAAGAGAATTGCACAATATTTTTAAAACACTTAAAAATATTATGGTTTTAAGTTGCTAGGTAATTGCCAGGAGGATTTATTGGACCTTGTTTAGTAGTAGAATGAGGTGATTTAAGTTTTCAAACTTGTTTTCCATTCTCAAAGAAGTTTAACTGTGCAGAATTTTAATGTAATTTCATATAGAAAGCTATATTTCTGAAGATAAGCGTTTAAGTGTTAGTTTTATTGGCTTTACATAATTTTGTCATTTAAAAGGTTTACAGAAAGGTCCTCTGACTATTGGGAATCTTAGGAAGATGATTTTGTATTTTTAGAAGACTGGAACTTTTGCTGTGAAACTGGGATAGAATTACAAACTGATTGGACAGATGAAAACTAAAGATGTTGCTACTGAAGTAGTGGAGCATGGAATGGAGAATTCTCATGGCAGTAGTAGTGCACATGCAATATCACAGCAATCAGACATAACCTATACAACTGTGTAGAAAGTTCTGCAAAAAAAATCTTAATTTTTCATCCATATAAGATGGCAATTAATATAATCAAGAGTTGGTTCCTGTTGATAATGATAATCAGAAAACATTTGCATAGCATTTGTAGCTGTGATGACAGTTGATAAATAACCTTAGAAAATTCTGTGAAGTGATTAAGTTTAGTTTCATTTGCATGGCGATGTGAACACTTACAATTGCTGTATTTGGTCTGACAGGAATCTGCAAATTTGGTGATAAATCTCATTGCACTCGCCAAATGGTATAAGTGTGATTTCACAGCATCCTTTATTATGGTTCTTATTTTTTAAAGAAAACTCTATATCTAACCAGTGACATATATTGGCTGGAATGTGTAAACTGTAATGCAACATGTTTTGTACAAATGATTAACCAATCATTTCTGATGTCATGGCTGCCATAATCATCAGATCTGAACACCTATGACTTTTTGTTATGTTGCTATCTAAAAAGCCTTGTTTATCAAGGCAATGTTCCCAATCTAACTTCTTAAAAAGATAGATCCAAATAGTATAACTCCACACAGGTTGGTTACATTCTGCCATTGAGAGTATTTTGCAGCAAATGCAGATTTTAGAGCATGAAGATGGGAGCACATAGAACCATAGCTTGCAGTCAAGCAACAAAGTGCAATAATTTTATTTTGATTACAAATGTGTAATGTGGAACTGATGATTGATTGTATTCAGAAATTTGCTAGAAAGCATATATAATATTCACATAAGGTGACAACAGTGCCAAATTCTGCCCTAGTAGATGAATTTTGAATTTTTTCCTGTAAATTGAAAAACTGTGTATTTAAAGACAGTGTGTATTGTAGATTTGCTCAATAGTTTTATTTACAGCAGTGTTTTTCAACCTTTTTGAATACGTGACCCCTTTACAAGTTAAAAAATTCTGGCGACCCCCCACGGCCATATTAAAAAACTATATCAGTGATTTTAAAAACTACGTATTTAATTTTCTTTCTGTTGAGATTTAAATATCAATAAAAAAACTAATTGTACTGTAAAATAAACAGGCACAGCCTCTCACTGAAATTGTAGTTTTTTATTGTAGTGTAGGACCTAAAAACACTTGTCTTTTTCTTTTACCCGCGACCCCCCGTGTACAGCTTTGCGACCCACAGGTTGAAAAACACTGTTTTACAGAGAGCTCTGGACACCTACACTTTAATTATAATAACTATTGATTCGAACGTCATTAACCTGATGATGGCCCATGGAATGGGTTGAAAATGTTTGTTCAGCAGAATAAATAAGCTTTCTCGGTATTAAGGTTTGTTGACTTTATAAAATTATAATAACTTTGTAATGTCTGTATTAAAACAATTATCTGGAGCAGAACTAACTGTTTCAAAGAAAGATAATTTTACTATATAATTCTCTAAAATATTCACATACTGTGTTTTCTCAATTCTAATGTGCACTTTTATTATTATCCCATAAGTACCTGACCTAACAAAGAAGGCACAAAAAATTTGAAAAAACATATCGTTTTCAACATAGTCTCGTTTTAGCTTGATACACTTTTCCCAGCGATGTTCAATAGCTTCGATACCCTGTTTATAGTGAGAACTGTCGAGCTTTTCAAAATAGCCATCAGCCGCAGGTTCTAACTCTTCATTGTTGGCAAATCTTTTACCACCGAGCCATTTTTTTCAAGTTTGGAAAGAGAAAATAATCTGAGGGGACTAAATCTGGCGAATAGGGTGTGTGAGGAATCAATTTGAACCTTAACTCATTGACTTTAGCCATTGAAATAACGGATCTGTGAACTGGTGCATTGTCTTGATGAAACAACATTTTCTTTTTCGCCAAATGTGGCCGTTTTTTTCTTAATTTCATCACTCAAGCGCTGCAATAAGTTTGAATAATACTCGCTGTTGATTGCTTCTCCTTTTTGAAGATAATCAATGAAAATTATCCCATGTGCATCCCAAAAAACTGATACCAAGACCTTGCCAGCAGATGGAAATGTCTTTGCCTTCTTTGGAGCTGATTCTCCCTTTTCAGTCCATTGTTTCGATTGTTCTTTCGTCTCAGGTGTGAAATGATGGACCCATGTTTCATCCATGCTTATGAATTGATTCAAAGACTCGGCTTTGTTGCTGCAAAACATTGCCAAACACTCGATTGAAGCATCCTCACAATGCTGTTTTTGTTCTGTTGTGAGCAAACTCAGCACCCATCTTGTGCACAGCTTTCTCATGTCCAAATTTTCTGTGAAAATGCGATGTACAGTACTTTTTTTGAAATGCCTACCATGTCTGCTAGCTCTCACACTTTGAGTCAACAGTCATCCAATACCATTTTGTGGATTTTTTTCACCATTTCTGGCATGGTCACCTCACTTGGTCGACCACTGCGATGTTCGTCTTGGCAGTTCATCAGCCTCATTTAAACACTGCCATCCAATATTTTATTGTTGTAAACAAGGGAGTAGATTCACCCAGAGTAGAATCTAGAATAATTTACATCAACTAAACAATCTATTGATTCATTAAAAACGTTTCTAAAACAGGTTTGTTCCTACTTAACATACCTTCCATCTTTATGAAAGTAAATGATAAACATGTAAAACACATATAAAAGCTACAACTATACTCTAAAATATGTTATCTCCTAAATAGTACAGCATCTGAATATTTCTTAAACAATAACTGGAAGGATCATCTCATAGTTACTTGAGTGTAACAAATATTAAATACATTTATTCTTACAAAAATACAATTGTTTACAAAAATACAAGCTTTAATATTGGTTGGACTGAAACCTTTCAAATGAAGGTATTGTATCACATAACGATGACCAATTTTTTTCCATGTTTACAAATTCACTGAGACTGTTCACTATTGATGGCTATCAAACAAATACTAAACAAGGTAGTGTCTTCAAACTTCAAACTTAAGCTTTATAAGGTTGATGCTTTTGAACACAATAATTTTTTAATTAAAAAAAACTACCGCCATATATATGTCAGGTTGGGTACTTCTGGGACAACCCTCGTATTTTTACTGTGTATCATTCTTGGATTGTGTCCAGTATCAATCTCACAGGTGGGTCCAAGAGACAAGCCTGTGAAACCAGTATGGAAACCTTAAACAGTTTGTAGAAATTTTCTCAAAATATGACAAGTTGCCAAAATGGTAGTTTTTTTTGTAAAGATTTAAATAAAAATTTTATTAAATATCTATTGTCTTCAGGCTTTTATGTAACAAATGGGAGGATAACACCTGTGACAGAGGTAACTATTGTTATGGTATTCGTGTTTTTCACCGGATTTTTGCTCTCTGGTGTTTAAAAACAGAACTACTCTATCTGGGTTGTTTGAATGTTCTTCGTATATTGTCAACAGTAAAGATGAATAGTAAAAGTAAAGCTTTCTGTTGTGTTCCAAATTGTAATTCCAAAGCCGTACGCGATCCCGATATAAGTTTTCATGTATTCCCACATGAAAAACAGATGATTTTTCGTAAATCAGAATTCGGAGAATCTCAGAAATGTAACCGACGGAAAGAGTGGATTCGACTGCTAAGAATTGGCAAAAAAGTTACGAAGTATATGGTAGTATGTTCGAAACATTTTACTCCTGAAGATTATATTTTGTCATGTAAGTATGCTATCGTGTTTTTATAAATATGTTTAGATTATTGTAATTCGATAGTATTAAAAAATCAAACTGAAAAAGATTGCATAGAGTCTAAATATAAAGTAATTTAGTATTTGTATTCATTTTTAACCTATACTATAGGATTATCTTCAATAAAATGTAATTCTATTCAAATTGTGAAATAATTCTTATTTATACTTTAGCATATGCATGTAAAAGAAGACATTTAAAGAAAACTGCCGTACCAAGTTTACTTTTACCAGAGAGCAGTATTTGTACAAAAACATGTTCTAAAAGAATTAAAAGAAATAAGTTTTCAGAAAAAACGTATCAGACAGAAGAAACTTCCCATGCAATTGAGTCAGAAATCAGTGATAGAGAACAAATAGAAGAAACTTCCCATGCAATTGAGTCTGAAATTAATGATAGAGAAGCTGCTGAAACACTTTTAATGTTATGCAATTCTAATTATGATAAAAATTTAAAATGTCACAGATCAGTTGGCATACAAATATCCACTGCAGAATTTTTGGTAAATATACGTAATTTCATTAAGACAGAATCCCAACTAAATTCCATTACTGGTATACCAACTTTTGAACTATTTAATGCTATTGTTAAACTTTTTAGTGATGTATGTAAAACAAAACAAATCAGTAATACTAATTTTTCTTTTGAAGATAAACTTTTTATGGTCCTAATCAAAATGAAATTAAATATTTCTTTTTCTGTTATATCTATATTTTTTCATTGTTCTGTACCAACTGCAAGTAGAATATTTTACCCAAGTGTGAAAATTCTTGCTTCCGTACTTAAGTGTGCAATTGTTTGGCCATCAAAAACAAATATTTTAGAAAATATGCCTAAATGTTTCGACAAGTTTCGTAATGTAAGAGTAATTTTGGACTGCTCAGAAATTACAGTGCAGAGACCAAAGTGTTTAAAGTGTCGAATACGTTGCTACTCACACTATAAAGGTGACACAACTATAAAATTTTTAATAGGTGTTTCACCAGGTGGAATTGCAACATTTTTAAGTAGTGCATATGGAGGCAGAACTTCTGATAAGGCAATCTTTGAACAGAGTGATATCTTAAATTTATTAACACCTTATAGTGACTCAGTGATGGTTGATAAAGGCTTTTTAATTGATAAACTTTGTTTAGAAAAAGGAATAGAAGTAATTCAACCACCATTTTTGAAAAAAAATAAACAACTAAATAAATGTGAAGCACTGAGAACAAAGGATATTGCATGTGCCAGAGTGCACGTTGAAAGATTTATTCAGCGAATTAAACAGTTTAAGATATTTTCAGCAAGACTTCCCTGGAAAATGACTTCTGTTATTGATGAACTTTTAATTATTGCAACAGCTGTAGGGAATCTTTCTTCTCCTATACTGTCAGATGACAAATTTTAATTCAAAATTACCATATTGTAAATAAAAATTATTTTAATAATTGTGTAATTGTTTATATTTTTAATACATTATCACACACAAGATTTTTACAGTTGTCATTTAATAAGATATTCATACACAAGATTTTTTTACAATTTTCATTTAATAAGATATTTACAAGATAATCTTTCAATTAGAACATCCATGTTAAACAAGCATTATGTATTAGAAAAGAAAAAACTTTTTAAATGTTTATATACTTTTAATCTACTCATTACTTTCATTAACTAAAAATGGAAGCATTTTATTAAAATATACTTCTTTTAATATTGAAATAAATTTATTTAAAAATTCATCATCTTTTTTTACTTCAAAAGAAATAAATGAATTATCAAATGATGAATATATAACAAAATCACACACTGGCAAATTAGTTATTAGTAACCCTAGCTGAACCTGACCATAATATTTATGTCTCTTTCTTAATTCAACATTTTCACCATTAATTGTAATAAATTTCAATGCATTCTTTTGAATTAAGGCTTGAATAGGTTCATTCCTTCCCTTTACTGGGCACTTTATTTCTAAAAGAGAAGTTGGAATATTTTGTTTTATTATTATTCCATCAGGAGTATATCCTAACCATGGCAAAGCTGGTGAAATAATCAGGCCAAATTCTACAATTCTCTTGCCAGAATGTGAAGAATACAATTCTCTTGCATCATTTTCATGCAAGAGGCCATATGCTGTATTTTCATTCCCCCCAAAAATATTGCGCTTTGCAAATTTTTCATTCCAATTCGGATTACAATTGAAATGGTATGTATAAAAATTATAGCATATACTGCCTGTAATTCTTTTGTTCCTCTCGTTCTTCCATAATATTTTATTTACTTTACTTTTCACACAAATTCTCTTACATTCTTCATTGGTGACCATAACTTTATTTTTATAATAACAAATCAAACTTTTTGGCAAATCTTCTAAACCAATATCTTTAAAAGTTAATATTAATTCTTTTTTTATAACACTTGTATAATACAATTTATTATAATTAAAAATTCCAATTGAACTAAAATTTTGAATGTGGGAGAAAATAGCATTGACATTGACATCATTATTCTGATTAACTCTGTTGATATCTCTCTTTATTTCTGATAATGATGCAAGGCTTTTCCGTCCTTTCCTATAATAATAATAATAATAAACTTAATATATTATACCAATCATTTCATATAATTTAAAACAGATAAAACTTACATATGTTTTGTTAGTGAAGAATTTGGTGTAACTTCTGTTAAAATGTTTAAGCATTTTTCGGGATCAATATTTAAAGCTAGTCTGCTAATATTAGATCCAGTATGGCAAAATTTCTTTATTGGTATTATTTCGTAATTAGAATGGACATTTTCTTTTAATCTGTTCCAAGAACATTCCAAGTCTGTCTTAGATAATTTCTCAAGTCCTTCTATGTTATTTCTAAAGATAATGATAATTCATTATTAATTAAGCAACTACCCAAACTTTTTTCATATATTAATTTCTATAATTAAATAAATTCATCATAATTTTAGTTATTTATTTATTGTTACAAAAATGAGGTAAAACAATAAAAAAGCAAGTGGAAAGAATGTAGTATAATAACTAAAACGTAAAGAATTACTAGATTAAGATATATTGAATCTAGAAGTAAATATAAACATTATTAAATCTTAAAAAAACCTAATTAATTAACCTTCAATACTAATTAGCTACTTATATTACACTAAAATACGTATCGTGTTGTAGAAAAAAACAAACTTACCTGTTAAGATAGAGTAATACTGCCAAGCAATGTTTGCATTTTCCCGATTGTCCAGCTTTACAGGAACAAGTTACGCTGTCAATTTTATATGATATGTCGATAAACTTTAAAATTCCAGTAATTTTGTGTGGGATAGAAGTCAATGCTGATGTTTGCAGACAAAGAGCACAAAAATGTACAGCACGATCTTGCTCGTTTTTCTCGACAATACCACATAAAATGACGTGTCCTGCTAGTAATACTTGTTCTCCTTCTATAAAATTTCTCGATGAACTGCTACAAGTAGCCTATTTCATTATATCAGATAGTAATATATAATTCATTTTACATTGACGACTAACAAACGACCCAGATAGAGTAGCCATTTTGTAAAAATACAGCACCCTCTATAGTTCATGAAAAACGTGAATAGACTTTAGGCCTATTCATTTTCCATAGGCATTTTACTTCTTGAGAGAGTTCAGTATATACAGCAGTGGCATGCCGTCATTAGAAGCGGTGGAAGTGCTGCTTCCCTTGTATTTTATAAAAAATAAATACATATTAATTTTAATTATATGAAAATAATTGCACAATATTTTATTATAACCGCATTATGTATCTTATTACAAATTTCTATACTACACGTGATAAAAAAAGAAATAAGATTGCTATTGTATATTCGAATATTAGTGGCAGAGTGGAATCTCTGTATTGTCAGATTCCAAAAAGCCAGATTTGCGCACGCACTTTACAGAGCACCAACCTCACCCAGTTTAGCTGGTGAAAGCCTACAACCTTAGGTTGATGCTACACACATAATGCTTCCAATTCTATCCGGGACTGGTTCTGGGCTGTTAGCCACCCGCCACTAGATATTTGGCCGATTACGTGAATAACAAGTAGATTTATAACTTAACCCAACCGATAAGAATATACTGGTATGTTTTTACGATAGTTCTGTATAGTTGATGGGAGTTAAAAAAATCCATTAAAATATTTGATATTTTTATTTCGCTCTCCAATTTTATATTACTCACGGATTTCAATGTTAAACCAGCGATACTACGATTTTGTATGTTCCATCTATAAGGGATGTAGAAAAAAAATGTGTACAATTCTTGTATAATGTTAAAAAATTAACCATTACTTCGACAGCGTCATTTACGACTAAATTTAATGAATGAGAGAGATGCACCAAGTACAGAAAAAACTCTAGAATTTATTTTCCTTAAATTTATGATTTATGTATCCGTTGTCATAAAAATTTGTTTTTCTGCTTTTTTCCCGAGACTACAAATATTCAAGTACAAAGTAACCGGTTTCGACTTATTTCTACTTAAGAAATAGTTAAATAATTATGCGATTAGGGAATTGGGGACATAAACAAAAGCTTAACTGAACCAATCTATAGCCGAGTACAGTGGGGACGGATTTCTTCGAAATGCTGTATTAGATGTAATAAAGGCAGAAATTTTTCCAGTTCAACGAGAGTGACCAAAAAGTTGTAAATTTTGGAAATTTCCGTGGACAACACCTGGTCCTAAAACGAATTAGTTAGAAAACAAATGACTATTAAGTTTAACAGATTTAGATTTTTACAGCTATGGTGAGAAACGTTTAAAATCTACAACAGCCCTGTCGCATCCTTTGAGATATACTAATGATGCGACAAAAGAGGTATTTGACATTGACTGGTATTGGCACCCTGGGGATTTGGCAGTCCGCGTGTATGCATGCTCCGCAACCATCTTCGATTCCATCCATTAGCCACTCGTAGGGAGCTATTTGACTAAGTGCATTGTTTTAATATTTAAAAAGTAAAGAATATTTTATATTTTTATGTACATTTCTTTGCAAAGCTATATTTAATTATAATTTTCTTTAAAAGTATATTCATATAATTGAAGAATATTTTGTATGTACCAGTGTGGCTACATGCTCATTATTATTATTATTATTATTATTATTAGTCTGTATAGTTTTAGTTTAATTTAAATTCTAGAATTTTCCTTCTTTCTGATTTCTGTGTTCCTTTGTCTCGGACTTCGGAGAACTTGCCTCACCCCTAACCCATCAGGGGTAGCGTTAGAACAAAAGGAGAAAACGAGGCTGGAGGAGAAAAGGAAGAGTTTCTAGAAGTATTCTTAGGCCGGACTCGGAGAGAGACAGACGAGTGGTAGCAGACTCTTGAACGGAAAGTCGAGGAGCTCTGCAGAAGGAGGCCGTAAGAAGTGGATTGGTAGAAGAATCCGGTCGACGATTATAGAGAGAGAACCCCAAAACAGACCCGAGTTGTTTTAAGAGGAGAACAGACGAGAAAGAGAAGCCGAGACGAGGAACGGTGGACAACCAACTTGAAAATTGGGTACCCTTCTGTCCATTAATTCTTCTCATTTCCCCTTCTACTTTTTCTATTTTTAGTTTAAGTTAGGTTAAGGTTTACGCGTGCAAATAAATTGTCGGGAGATAGTTATCAAGAAATTAACTACCGGTCTATTGATATACCTGGTCACTCAAGATTGTGGAACCATTTGAAGGAGAACAGCGGGAATCCGAACCTATTCTGTATGTATATTTCAAATTCAGCGTGAAATTAAACTTGTTTAATTGGTAAAACGTGTATGTGTTTACCTGTCGGCATTATACATTTCACACCAGTACATCTACCACATATTTTATTTCACCAAGTAAGTTTTTATTATTTTATTTTTAATTGTAGCCCTTATATCGTGGCTAGCAATTCGGAATGTAATTGTGATATTAAAAATGCATTTAGAGAAGTCTATGGTTTTTACTGGCTTTATCAAATAAACGATACGAATGGACCCTAGACCATCACTGACGCGCAATTGACTGATTGCCCCTGGATGTCGGCTTCTTACAGAAACACAGCTTCTCTATCATCAAATGTCACAGCACGCCCCTGATATAAAGTATACATATTTTTTTGTTTTTTGTAGATTGTGTATTTGGTATAGTGATTTCAATAACATAGGTAGTTGTGCACTTTGTCAATTTGGATAATATTCAGTCTATTGTGATGGTTCATTTTATCTGTTATAATTGCTTTGTCAAAATATAGTTTGTGTGTTGTGTTCTCCAGGTTAGTTTGTGGATTATAGTTATAATATGGTGTTTTTTGAGGTGGCTAGTAAATATTTTTATATACTGATGAATTATTTTATCTGCCTGATTATGTCTGTATAAAATTCTTTCTGCCAAATAATTACAGCTTCCTGTAATATGCTATACAGTTGGCTGTTCCAGCATATATCATCCATGATATCTTTGATTATGTGTTTCATATACTTCCTTGTACTAATGACTTGGCTTTATGATTGCAATACAGGACTTTGTTTCCCCCAAAGAGATTCCATCTCTCAGCCAGTGGTTTGATGCTGCTTTATCAACATATGGCTATGCAAAATCAGTTGGGTGTCAACTATGCATTATTTTTTTCATGCTTGCTTGCTGTTTTGTGTTCACAGGATCATTTGTTTTTTTCATATTTTGAATGCCCCTCAGGTTATTAATGGTGTATAATTTGTCATCAGCCTGGATAATTGTATAGTGTAGTGATGATGATTGTTGTTTAGTATGGAAGATTTGTAGTAAGTCTATCTGTTTCTAATGGAGAATTTTAATGTCAATAAGACTTCTACCACCCTCCAAGGGTGGAGGAATTCCAGATTCTGCTAAAGAAAGGCTTACCACCCTCCAAGGGTGGAGGGTGGTAAGCCTTTCTTTAGCAGAATCTGGATGGTGCAATCTATACTTAGTGAGTTTTGTTCAGGTTTTACTGTTGAGGTCTTCAAGATCTGTGTTGTTTCACTGAACGATGCCAAACGAGTAGATGAATGGTGGAATAACATAAGTGTTGATGGCTTTTATTAAGTTTTAAGTGTGTTTTTAGTACTGATTTTAGTCTGTTACAATATAGTTTAGTAAGTTCTATTTTTATTTTTTGTGTTCAATTAGTTTGGCATGGTGAAACTCCAGATAGTTATAGTTTTCTCCTCCTTTCATAATTGTTATATAATCTCTGCTATTAAGTTTGAAGGGATCATCATCATCATCATCTTTTTCTATGTGCAATGTTTTACATTTATCTTGGCCAATTTCCAACTGGATATCCTGAGAAAATGTCTCTGTACAATCTTTAAGAGTTGGTTTAGTTTTGTGCATGAGGGAGCCTATATTTTAATATCATTTATGTAAAGATGATGTGTGAGTGTGTTATATATGTGTTATATTATACCCAATTTGTGTGTTATTAAGTGCAGTGGATAGGGGTTAATGGCTATGCAAAGCTAGAGTAGGCTAAGGAAGTCTTCATGGAAAATACCTTGTCTTACGGGGATTTGATCTGTTAAAGTTTTAGTGTTGCTAATAGATAAGTGTAACAGGGTTTTCCAATGCTGCAATATAGAAGTTAAAAATGTGTTTAATGTTGGATGTATCTTATACAAGCTTAAAGTATGGAGTAGCCAGGAGTGTGAAATATTGTCAAAAGCTTTAATCTATGTATCTTTGTAATCTATGTATGTGATACAAGGGTTTCTGTGGTATTGATGGACATGTCTTTGTATTACTGAGTCAATCGAGATTGCTCTTTACAGCCCATGTGGTATCAGCAACAACCCTTTTGCTGCTCTGATGTTATGTTCATGACATTATGTTTATCTATGTGTGCATAGATTTTGTTTGAAATGCAGAATGATATAATTTTGTACAATGTAGGGAGGTATGTGATGGGTCTGAAATTTTAAAAAGAAAGATTATAATATAAAGGCCTAAATCTGTTTGTTTAAGTGAATTCTCTGTAACTTCTGTTTTTTTTCCACTTCAGGTGAAATTTTGTTTTCCTGCTCTTTATGTTACAATAGATAGTATAAACTACTAAATTTGTAGAAATATTAGCAACTCTTCTTAAATATCTTAATCTCTACTCTCTTCAATTTTTCAATCTCTACTTTCTCATAAAAAGTATTTCATTATGCTTGATGGGGGAATTTCTAGTTTGTATATATATATATATATATATATATGTATATATTATGAATCTATTAATATAATATGAAGTATGTTTATTTATACTTCATGTTTTTCTCTTTATCATTTCTATACAATAAATTCCACTTTTATTGGGTATTTGTTTTTATTGTTTTATAAATTACACACAGTAAACATTTTTTCTCTTCATAATGTAGTTTTATGTACAGTAAAAGCCTGACAATCTGTACTTTTCAAATTAGCCAACTTCTCTGAATTCACTTTTTTTATTTTCTGTAGTGACAATAGCAATGCATGGCAAATTCTTTAATTAGTAATGTCTAGTTAAGCAAAATACTGTAGATTACAAAATACAAGTTTGTTCATTATGACTACTATAACAGGGATGCACAACCTTTTCTGAAGAAGGGCCAAATTAGGATTAAGTTTACTGACTGGGGGCCGGACCTCCAAGTGATTAATGCGATGGCTGAGATTGGATGCTGGCGGCAATCTTCTTGATGTCTAGCGTAATGGCAGATGTTGAAACAACCAGCAGATTTTCCAAATTCTCGTTGGTTAACCTGTTCCGTGTTTNTTAAATATTATCAATTACAATTAACTATTTTAGAAGTTTTAGCTGTTTCTTAAAAATTATCTTAAATTAAAATTTCAGTAAAAATGATTCTGTTAAGATATGAGTTTATATGTAAATCATGTTGCTTATCAAAATTTAAGACAAACCTAAATTTTCAACTAGTTCATAACTGTTAGGATTGTCTATGATGTGATATGTGGTAAAGATGTACTGTATAATAAATTAATTTTATTTAAAAAATAAGCAAATGATTATTGATAAATATTACAATAACAAAGTAAACTACTTGACTATATTAAGCAACACATTTTTTAAAGGTGAGCACAATTAGATAAAGAGAATTGCACAATATTTTTAAAACACTTAAAAATATTATGGTTTTAAGTTGCTAGGTAATTGCCAGGAGGATTTATTGGACCTTGTTTAGTAGTAGAATGAGGTGATTTAAGTTTTCAAACTTGTTTTCCATTCTCAAAGAAGTTTAACTGTGCAGAATTTTAATGTAATTTCATATAGAAAGCTATATTTCTGAAGATAAGCGTTTAAGTGTTAGTTTTATTGGCTTTACATAATTTTGTCATTTAAAAGGTTTACAGAAAGGTCCTCTGACTATTGGGAATCTTAGGAAGATGATTTTGTATTTTTAGAAGACTGGAACTTTTGCTGTGAAACTGGGATAGAATTACAAACTGATTGGACAGATGAAAACTAAAGATGTTGCTACTGAAGTAGTGGAGCATGGAATGGAGAATTCTCATGGCAGTAGTAGTGCACATGCAATATCACAGCAATCAGACATAACCTATACAACTGTGTAGAAAGTTCTGCAAAAAAAATCTTAATTTTTCATCCATATAAGATGGCAATTAATATAATCAAGAGTTGGTTCCTGTTGATAATGATAATCAGAAAACATTTGCATAGCATTTGTAGCTGTGATGACAGTTGATAAATAACCTTAGAAAATTCTGTGAAGTGATTAAGTTTAGTTTCATTTGCATGGCGATGTGAACACTTACAATTGCTGTATTTGGTCTGACAGGAATCTGCAAATTTGGTGATAAATCTCATTGCACTCGCCAAATGGTATAAGTGTGATTTCACAGCATCCTTTATTATGGTTCTTATTTTTTAAAGAAAACTCTATATCTAACCAGTGACATATATTGGCTGGAATGTGTAAACTGTAATGCAACATGTTTTGTACAAATGATTAACCAATCATTTCTGATGTCATGGCTGCCATAATCATCAGATCTGAACACCTATGACTTTTTGTTATGTTGCTATCTAAAAAGCCTTGTTTATCAAGGCAATGTTCCCAATCTAACTTCTTAAAAAGATAGATCCAAATAGTATAACTCCACACAGGTTGGTTACATTCTGCCATTGAGAGTATTTTGCAGCAAATGCAGATTTTAGAGCATGAAGATGGGAGCACATAGAACCATAGCTTGCAGTCAAGCAACAAAGTGCAATAATTTTATTTTGATTACAAATGTGTAATGTGGAACTGATGATTGATTGTATTCAGAAATTTGCTAGAAAGCATATATAATATTCACATAAGGTGACAACAGTGCCAAATTCTGCCCTAGTAGATGAATTTTGAATTTTTTCCTGTAAATTGAAAAACTGTGTATTTAAAGACAGTGTGTATTGTAGATTTGCTCAATAGTTTTATTTACAGCAGTGTTTTTCAACCTTTTTGAATACGTGACCCCTTTACAAGTTAAAAAATTCTGGCGACCCCCCACGGCCATATTAAAAAACTATATCAGTGATTTTAAAAACTACGTATTTAATTTTCTTTCTGTTGAGATTTAAATATCAATAAAAAAACTAATTGTACTGTAAAATAAACAGGCACAGCCTCTCACTGAAATTGTAGTTTTTTATTGTAGTGTAGGACCTAAAAACACTTGTCTTTTTCTTTTACCCGCGACCCCCCGTGTACAGCTTTGCGACCCACAGGTTGAAAAACACTGTTTTACAGAGAGCTCTGGACACCTACACTTTAATTATAATAACTATTGATTCGAACGTCATTAACCTGATGATGGCCCATGGAATGGGTTGAAAATGTTTGTTCAGCAGAATAAATAAGCTTTCTCGGTATTAAGGTTTGTTGACTTTATAAAATTATAATAACTTTGTAATGTCTGTATTAAAACAATTATCTGGAGCAGAACTAACTGTTTCAAAGAAAGATAATTTTACTATATAATTCTCTAAAATATTCACATACTGTGTTTTCTCAATTCTAATGTGCACTTTTATTATTATCCCATAAGTACCTGACCTAACAAAGAAGGCACAAAAAATTTGAAAAAACATATCGTTTTCAACATAGTCTCGTTTTAGCTTGATACACTTTTCCCAGCGATGTTCAATAGCTTCGATACCCTGTTTATAGTGAGAACTGTCGAGCTTTTCAAAATAGCCATCAGCCGCAGGTTCTAACTCTTCATTGTTGGCAAATCTTTTACCACCGAGCCATTTTTTTCAAGTTTGGAAAGAGAAAATAATCTGAGGGGACTAAATCTGGCGAATAGGGTGTGTGAGGAATCAATTTGAACCTTAACTCATTGACTTTAGCCATTGAAATAACGGATCTGTGAACTGGTGCATTGTCTTGATAAAACAACATTTTCTTTATCGCCAAATGTGGCCGTTTTTTTCTTAATTTCATCACTCAAGCGCTGCAATAAGTTTGAATAATACTCGCTGTTGATTGCTTCTCCTTTTTGAAGATAATCAATGAAAATTATCCCATGTGCATCCCAAAAAACTGATACCAAGACCTTGCCAGCAGATGGAAATGTCTTTGCCTTCTTTGGAGCTGATTCTCCCTTTTCAGTCCATTGTTTCGATTGTTCTTTCGTCTCAGGTGTGAAATGATGGACCCATGTTTCATCCATGCTTATGAATCGATGCAAAGACTCGGCTTTGTTGCTGCAAAACATTGCCAAACACTCGATTGAAGCATCCTCACAATGCTGTTTTTGTTCTGTTGTGAGCAAACTCAGCACCCATCTTGTGCACAGCTTTCTCATGTCCAAATTTTCTGTGAAAATGCGATGTACAGTACTTTTTTTGAAATGCCTACCATGTCTGCTAGCTCTCACACTTTGAGTCAACAGTCATCCAATACCATTTTGTGGATTTTTTTCACCATTTCTGGCATGGTCACCTCACTTGGTCGACCACTGCGATGTTCGTCTTGGCAGTTCATCAGCCTCATTTAAACACTGCCATCCAATATTTTATTGTTGTAAACAAGGGAGTAGATTCACCCAGAGTAGAATCTAGAATAATTTACATCAACTAAACAATCTATTGATTCATTAAAAACGTTTCTAAAACAGGTTTGTTCCTACTTAACATACCTTCCATCTTTATGAAAGTAAATGATAAACATGTAAAACACATATAAAAGCTACAACTATACTCTAAAATATGTTATCTCCTAAATAGTACAGCATCTGAATATTTCTTAAACAATAACTGGAAGGATCATCTCATAGTTACTTGAGTGTAACAAATATTAAATACATTTATTCTTACAAAAATACAATTGTTTACAAAAATACAAGCTTTAATATTGGTTGGACTGAAACCTTTCAAATGAAGGTATTGTATCACATAACGATGACCAATTTTTTTCCATGTTTACAAATTCACTGAGACTGTTCACTATTGATGGCTATCAAACAAATACTAAACAAGGTAGTGTCTTCAAACTTCAAACTTAAGCTTTATAAGGTTGATGCTTTTGAACACAATAATTTTTTAATTAAAAAAAACTACCGCCATATATATGTCAGGTTGGGTACTTCTGGGACAACCCTCGTATTTTTACTGTGTATCATTCTTGGATTGTGTCCAGTATCAATCTCACAGGTGGGTCCAAGAGACAAGCCTGTGAAACCAGTATGGAAACCTTAAACAGTTTGTAGAAATTTTCTCAAAATATGACAAGTTGCCAAAATGGTAGTTTTTTTTGTAAAGATTTAAATAAAAATTTTATTAAATATCTATTGTCTTCAGGCTTTTATGTAACAAATGGGAGGATAACACCTGTGACAGAGGTAACTATTGTTATGGTATTCGTGTTTTTCACCGGATTTTTGCTCTCTGGTGTTTAAAAACAGAACTACTCTATCTGGGTTGTTTGAATGTTCTTCGTATATTGTCAACAGTAAAGATGAATAGTAAAAGTAAAAGTAAAGCTTTCTGTTGTGTTCCAAATTGTAATTCCAAAGCCATACGCGATCCCGATATAAGTTTTCATGTATTCCCACATGAAAAACAGATGATTTTTCGTAAATCAGAATTCGGAGAATCTCAGAAATGTAACCGACGGAAAGAGTGGATTCGACTGCTAAGAATTGGCAAAAAAGTTACGAAGTATATGGTAGTATGTTCGAAACATTTTACTCCTGAAGATTATATTTTGTCATGTATGCTATCATGTTTTTATAAATATGTTTAGATTATTGTAATTCGATAGTATTAAAAAATCAAACTGAAAAAGATTGCATAGAGTCTAAGTATAAAGTAATTTAGTATTTGTATTCGTTTTTAACC
>NW_019384525.1:662737-689479 GCF_000671375.1 Centruroides sculpturatus
GTACCTTGCAGAAGGAAATCCTTGTGTTGGCTTTCATGATGTCGCTTCAGGTTGAATTCTTTTGGCACTGCTATTGTTCCATTGCACAAAAGGCAAATAATGCTGTTGTTCTGTTGCACAAAACAGTACTTGTTAGTCCACACTTCCACTTCTTGAAACTGATGATTCTCGCGATTGACCTTGCGTTTAATGCCCGGCGCCATACTGTTCACTCTGCAAAACAATGTCTCATTGTGCCGAAAATTCTGAGGCCCGCAACAAATCATGTTTGAGATAAGGCAAGCTAGACTACCACGTGCTTTGTTCTGTATCCACTCTGACCAAAGACTAAAGAGGCGGGGACAGAAGACTACTACGCACACGTGGCCAGGCAGGTCTTAATTTGTTTGACCCCTGTCCGGGCGTCTCCACCATTTCTCAGAATTTGTGCCTTGTACCTCATGCATTCCATTCATTACATTTAGTTGTAAATGATACTGCCAAAGTAACAGTTAATTTTTTAACATTGTATAAGGATTGTACATGTTTCTTTCTGCATCCCCTTATAGATGGGACATACTAAATGGTAATATCACTAGTTTAACATTGAAATCTGTAAGTAATACAAGATGGTAGAGCAGAATTAAAGCAGAATAAATATATCAAATATTTTAATGGATTTTTTTTAAACTCCTGTCAACCTCACAGAACTATCATAAAAACATACCAGTAACCTCCTGTCAGTTGGGTTAAGTTATAAATCTACTCATGATTCACATGATGGGGCGAGGGTGGCTATATATCTAACAGGCAATGGCTAACAGCCTTGGATAGAATCATTGAAAACGTTATGGTGTGTAGCATCCACCAGCTAAACCACATGAGGTTGGTGCTCTGTAAAGCACATGTGCAAATGTGTATAATCTGGCTGCTTTAAACCATTCAGATGTTTTCGCTGTGGAAGCTGTCTCCTATTCGACAATACAGCGCTTCCATGCAGCCACTGATATTCAAATATACAATAGCAATCTTATCGTTTTTTTTCACGTGTAGTATAGAAATTTGTAATAAGATACATAATATGGTTATAATAGAATATTAATTTTAATTAATTCAAAGTACGTATGTCAAAATATGAAAATAATCGCACAATATGTATTTATATTTTAGAAAATACAAGGGAAGCGGNTCTTATCGTTTTTTTTCACATGTAGTATAGAAATTTGTAATAAGATACATAATATGGTTATAATAGAATATTAATTTTAATTAATTCAAAGTACGTATGTCAAAATATGAAAATAATCGCACAATATGTATTTATATTTTAGAAAATACAAGGGAAGCGGCACTTCCTCCGCTTCCAAACATGGCATGCCACTAAGCACTTTAGAAACGTATTAGAAATCAATTATAGTTTGATTATATATTTTCAAAGATTACGATATTGAACAGAACTGTTTAACATTTGAACTAGTCTTTGAGAATGGATGAAAACTTCAAAAATACTAAATTGTAAGCAATGTTTAAATTTGATATTAATTGGTAATGCTGTGAAATGTGAACTGTACCTCCAAGCAATTTTCTGTTACTTATTATAAAATAAATATACCCTATATACTCGCATACAAGATGAGGGTTTTATTAATTTATCACAGCTTCAAATTCCTAGGTTGTCCTATATGCGCAAGCAAAAGATTCTTACGAAAAATTATTTGTTTTTGCAAATAATTTTTATGAATTATGTATTCACATTTTTTACCCTCTTTTATTTATAAACACGAGTATTTTATCTGGGTCGTTTGAATTGTTTTTGTATATTGTCAGGAATAAAGATGAATAGCAATAGGAAAAGCAAAGCTTTTGAATTGAATTCCAGATTGAAATTCTAAAATCGCACGGGAGCATGATATAAGTTTTAATCCTTTCACAAGTGAAAACATGATTATTTGGAAATCGGAATTCAGAGAAACTCGTAAGTATAATCGACGGAGAGTGGATTCGACTGTTAAGAATTGGCAAAGAAAGGTTTCCGATTGTCCAACTTTACACAAACAAATTATGTTGTCGATTTTACAAAATTTTCTTTAAAGTTTAAAACGCCAGTAATTTTTGTGGGATAATGTGTGCATTGACGTTCATTTGATATTTTACTTGTGATTAAATGAAATAAAATTAGAATTGTATTAATAAATCTAATTTTCTTTATTTTGATCTTTAAAGTCACACCTCGTCCTATATGCGAGTAAATATGGTATATGATATGATGAAAAAATTTTCAAGATATTAAATTTATATTATCAATGATATATATATTATATATAGGTAGATACTGATTTAATATAATAAAATATAAGAAGCATTTAAAATGTAACTAAAAATTTAAACTTGTAATTAGTTGTAATATAGACAAAAGTAAAATATTTTGTTTTTTAAACAGCAATGAATGGACAAAATTATCCTGACAGAAATGTTCATTCTTTTCCTGAAAATGTGTCTTCCCCAAATCAAGTAAGAAACTTTCTTTAATTTATAATTTAAAATTGATTTGGGTCATTTCAATTTCTTATTTTTTAAAATTATTTTCAGGTAATGAAAAGATTTGAAGATATGAGTATTGCCTCAACTAAACCTCAGATGGAAATGAATATGCCAAGATTTCCAAACACAATTAATAGTGTACCTAACAGATATAATCAACCAGTTACTAATAATATAAATTTTAATCAACCTGTTAATAAACCTAGTATAAATTTTCAGAAATCTGATTTGAATGCTCCTGGACAAAACAGTCAATTTACAGATTATAGAAGTCAAACATGTACAAATCCTGTGTACAGTAAAAATTCAAATATGAATTTAGTTTCTCCACCTAGTGAAATTCCTAATTCAGTTCAATCATTATCAAATACTAATCAGAAACAGTCAGAATATATTCAGCCAAATCAGAATGCATTTCCTAAATTAAATCAATGCTCGATGCAGCCAACACCATTTGCTCCATTTCCATCTTTTAATCCTCCAGCAATGAATCAGTTCCCTCCAATTAATTCTTCTAATGCTTTTCCTCCACTTCAAAATACAACTTCATTTAATTCATCATCTAATGTTTATCAATCTCCTATGGGAAATGTCAATGGTAGTACATATCCCTCAAATTTGGAACAGTTTAATTTGAAAAATATATCAAAAAGTACTTCTAATACTGTACCTCCCTACATGGCTCAACAAACTTCTTTTCCTGGAATGCCTCAAAGACAGCCACATCCAACTAATTCACAACCTTTTCAAAATCCACCTGGCTTCCAGACTTCTCAGGGAATGTTAAATGCCAATTTGGTTCCTGATCCTGTAAGTTGAATTTTATTTTATAAATAATAATTTTTAGTACTGCTTTGTAATTTTAAATATAAAAAATATGAATTATTGGGTTGTTTGGAAAGTAATTTCGTTTTTTTTTTTCTGTGGCAAAAAACACAATATTTTTATAATAAATAAATATTTTATTAAATTATATATTGACCATTTTGGTCAAATACCATTTGACCAAATTGCGTAGCATTCCATGTTTATAAAAGTTTTTTGATGTTTGCGTTCAAAAAATGGATCCAAGTAATTTTTGACATTTTCATTTCACGTAAACATCTTGCAGTTTAAAAAATTTTGTAAAGACCGCAACAAATAATAATCTGAGGGTGCCTGATCTGGTGAATATGGTTAGTATGATAGCACATCCCATCTAAGTTGTAACAGTTTCTGACGAGTTACCAAACTTGTGCAAAATTTGACATTATCATGGTAAAACACTACACCTTTTTTGATGATCAATTCTGGCCTTTTCTGTTTGATGATATTACTCAATTTGTTTACTCAATGACAGTACACTTTCGAATCATTTGTTAAATTGTCTGGTAAAAGCTCAAAAAAAATTTCTTTAAAATCCCCGCAAAGAGAGCATCTCTCTTTAAGAACACGTGGAACCCATATATTGAGCTTTGAAATGAAATCAATTAGTTTCAAGTAATCATAAATGGTTCAATTTAACAAGTTTAATCTATTAGTGATTTCACGTGTTGTTATTCGGCAGTTTGCTTCAATTGGTACCTTTATTTTGTTTTTATTGGCTTCAACTGGCCATCCAGAATGTGGTGCATCTTCAATATTGAAATTGCCAGAACAAAATTTTGTAAACCAGTTTTGGCACTGTCTTTCTCTCCATACATATACCAAAAATTTTTTTTGCTTGAACAGCATTTTGATTTTTTGGTAATAAAAGAGCAAAATATGTAAAAAAATGATGCTGTTGATTTTCCATATTTGATCTGGAAAAAAAAATTGTACAGAATCAATTTTTTACAAATAAGCTTTTAAATGTCAGCTGTCAAAATATATAATGAAAATGTGGTTTAAAATGAAATTGGCTGGTAAAAAGACATCTAATTCCTCTAGTAATAAAAAAATAAAATTACTTTCCAAACAACCCAATATATGAGGATTTCTCAATCTGTAAGTGACAATCTTGCATTGAGTTACAACCAACTTAGTTTTAAATGTTTTAACACTCAAAAATCTCAAAAACATTAAAACTAAGATCAAAGAAAAATGTTAACTTAAAGTATGTTTTAAAGCAGGGGTGTCCAACCTGCGGGCCGCATGCAGCCCAAGGCAAGTTCCAATGCGGCTCAATAAACATGTAAACAAAACCGACAGATTTATTTATTTTATTTATTTATTTATTTCAACAGCATTCAAAAAAGACGTTTTACAAAGCAGT
Organism: Centruroides sculpturatus; assembly: GCF_000671375.1. NCBI lineage: Eukaryota > Metazoa > Arthropoda > Arachnida > Scorpiones > Buthidae > Centruroides > Centruroides sculpturatus. Next base: position 667,491 of record NW_019384525.1, read on the forward strand.
AAACCTTTATACATATTTTAATTTTGAGTGGAAAGGAAACATTTTCAAAAACTTAAAAAGTTTTTGAAAATGTTTCCTTTCCATGATGTCATAAGTAGCAGATGAATTACAAACTCTCCCCATTAGATGTAAAAAAGGTTTTAATTCAGGAAATACTCTGATAGCGTGAAAAAAATGTGTTAATTTAGAATTTAGTTCATGAAATGATAGACCGGTTTTAATGGAAATGTGTGAATGAGGAAGGTATATTAAATATAGCTGAAGTTGTGACTCAAAGGAGTATAGACTCAAATTCGGGGAAAGGAGAGAAAGGCCAAAAGAAAAAAATATAATGAGAAAGGTTAAATATACGAATAAAGCTCTTTCTTATTAAATGAGAAAGGTTAAATATACCTTTTGTTATGCAAATATTGACCCTTAATTTTTCAACTTTTCTCACTTTTTTATCTTGGGTCCTTTCTCTCCTTTTCTTGCTTTGGGTCTATAATCTTTTGAGTCCCAACTCCAGCTTTATTTAGTACTCCTTCCAGTGTTGCAAGATTTGGCTACTTTGCGCGAAATTTGGCTACCCTTTTATCAGTTTGGCGTAAAAAAATATCATTTGACGCATTGGCTACTTTTTGGGTTACACATTATTTATAAATATATTAGTTGAATAAAAATGCACTTTAAAATGGTGTTTTGTCACTTTTTATTAATTATAGACCCAAATAAAACAAATATTTGTGTTTTTCAAATACGTTTTTGTTTTTCTTCTTTATAATAAATGAATTTATTTATTTCTAAATAAAAATTGAAAGTGTCTGTAGAAGTAATTTTTTAAAATATCCTTATTCGTAATAAAGTTTTAATGCTTATTACTATAATCTAGACATGTTAGCTCTTAAATATACTTGTATATTTAAGGACTGGGCCAAAATATACTTGGGCCACAAGTATATATATTATACTTGTGGCCCAAAACTCCATGACTTCTTCCAATGTGGCCCAAAGAAACAAAAAGGTTGGACACCCCTGTTTTAAAGTATTTAATTTTATAAATTGATAATTTAAATCTATCTATGAGATTTAAACATTATTGAATAAATACAATAATAGCAAATATTAGCAACTATTTATTTAATACACTGTCTTTTGATTTCTAATACATTCAGAAATAAGAAAGTATAGTAGGAATGCATTTGATATTGTACAGCATAAGTTTTATATTATGCAATCTGTGTTGTAGAAATGTATATCTCTGTATTAATATTTAAATGATGGAGCAAAATAACAATAAGCCGCTGCTTTTAGTTTTACAATAAAAAAAAATTTGGAGTGATTACTTTATCTTAAAGCAGTGTTTATTGAATTTCAATGGCAAACATAATGAAATCAGATGGTATAAAGGTTTAAAAAAATGATAGGGATAAATGTAAAGTTGTAAGAACGGTTTTAAAAATTTTTATAACTGATTTTTTTTGTTAAAAAGAATTCAGATAATTACATTTGAAGGTGATTTCTTTGATTTTTTACCTTTCAGCAGTGGGATAGTCAGGTATGGTGCTACCCCAAAGTAGTGGAGAATAAACATGGAAAATTTTTAAAGTATTTTTATGCACGTATTTTCTCATTACCATTTTGGAAAAAGATTTTGTAAACAGCATTAGGAAAGAGACAGGGCCGAACTCGGAGGTATAGCCCATGGTAAGAAGGAAGTGGAGATAGGGTAGAAGAAGTTGAGAGTAAGGAGGGGCTGAAGGAGGGGGTAAGTGTGATAGGATAGTGGGAAGTGAGGGAAGGTGGGTCATGGGACCCATTGGTGCCTTGCATCGCCTATATTTAAAAGAAAATTAATACAGTGTGGACAGTAAACAATACAGAATGAGCCGGATGGGTACAACACAAATGAAAAGGCGCGACAATGTAAACATGTATAACAGATTACAAGCAAAGCTATTAAACAAATTAACTTCAGTTAGCAGGAGTACATTAACAGAGGAAACAGATGAAGCTGTTTGGTGTAAAACATAAAATCGTGGAACATATAGAACAGCTTATCCAATTTATTACAGAATGAACCATTAAAACAATATACTCTAGATTACACAGTTGACACATACAGAGAGAGGAGACGATGAACTTCTAGATGGTCAGTTGAGGGTGATCATAGATTGCAGAGTGGGACTAGTCGAGCTTCCTGATACCTGTAGCAAATCTTTTTATCGCTGAAAAGTTTTTCTTGTCAGAAATCAAGTCCTTAAGCATACAGGGCCAGTGGAAGCCGTTGTCCTTGATGGTATGAATTAACTCCTTGCGTTGCGTAGAGTAGTGTGGGCAGAAGAAGATTATGTGCTCAGGATCTTCCTCCTCCTTCAAATCGCAGTCACAGAGCCCGTCTGTTTTATTGAGATAAACAGTTGTCTAGTAAAGAAAAGTCCTTTTTTTATTATTACATAATTCATTTTTTAGGTGAATTTTTTTTCGTGGTAGTTTTTGGCAATGCCCCCAAAAAAATTTAACGGATATATCTGTCCCTCACTGCTGAGTGGTTAAGCATGTCTAAAACCTATTTTTTTATGTTAATTTTAATTAATAATAGATAAACATGCATTAAACCAAATAGAGTATAAAATGACTCTAAATCTTTAATCTTCCAAAATCCAAATATTTTATAGAATAACTAACATTTACAGCTATTTTTGGTAGCTGCCATTAGGTTAAAAATTCAAATCCTGTAATTGCATGGTTATAGGATTTTGAAATTGTGATCTGATAATGGCACTAAAAATAGTTAAACATTAATCTCCAATTAAAGATTTATACAAGAAAATAAAAGTTTACTGTAACTCTTATTTTAATTAATATTAAATAAACGAATAAAGTATAATGTCAGTTTCTGTGTTGTATATCACAACCATTTATTCATTGAAAACTAAACAAATTCAATAATACTTTTTAATCCATTAATATCTTTATTATATGAAACTTTAACTGTCTTGAGGTGTAAAAAACACCTCAAGACAGTTCATATACTTATTACGGACCCATACCAGTATGTTCTAATCTTTTTTAAATACAGTAACCTTTTATATTAAAGATACTTCTGGTTAATTGTCTAGATATCTTTTCTAACTGAAAAATTTTAATCACCTAAATTTAAATGTTTATTTATTTAAAATTTGTTCTTCAGAAATCTGAAGATATCTATGAAATTAGCCAAAGCATTTATTTGTATTAAAAAGTCATTAATGGATTAAATTAAATATTTTTTCATTATGATGAGAATAATCAAAATTCATAATGATTTGCATTTCTGATAATTTAGACTCTTAAAATGTTGTTTTAAATCTATATTTATTAATATAAATATGGATTTAAAACATAAAACATATTTAAATATATAAATTACAAAGTTATTAGTAAATAATAAATGAATTTGATATTTATTAGATTGTCATAATGGAAGAAGATCGAAAGCTTCGAAATACGCCATTTCATACTAATGTTAGAGGCCAAGTTCCTCCTCTTGTTACAACAGATTTTATTGTTCGGGATGAAGGTAATAACTGAACGGTTTTGAAAATGAAATTTTGTAATTTTTATGTTCTTTACTATTGTACGTTCTCATTTAACAGAAATTATCTGGATTTTTCTTTTTATCTAACATATGTATTGAATATCATAAGTTATTAGCAGGAACCTGTCAAAATCAAGTTTTATTTAGTTACAATTGTGAGCCCGCGGATTTTTTCAGGGCTCTTAAAAATCAAAAATTAAGGTCAATTGTTCCCAAAATGTAAACATCTTCGTTAGAAAAAACAGAGAGGTAGAAATTAGATCAGAGGTCACCGGTTGTATTGATAGTAACAAGTCAGTGGGAAAGTTGACACATAGCTGTCAAGAATGCACCATCATCGTCAACTAAAGTTATCACGTGTTAGATTTCCCACGACAATGATATAAAAGCATGCGCCCCGGAAAGTCAGCGCGCGTCCATGCATGGAAGTTATTTCTGTCCTTTTGCCAGTCGACCTCCATGCAAAGGAATTGGATCCTGTCGGAGAAGACATTCAATGGCTGCAAACTCTTCCATACCATTGGCATCCATCATACTTCGGTGTATACTGTCCATTCTCACTTAGAGGTATTGTATGTTAGTACTCTGTGAACTCTCTCTCTCTCTCCCTAGAAACGGGATTAGACATAGCTGACAACTGCCTTTGTATAACTTGCATTTAACCGCATTTAATCGAGTAATCTTGTAACTATCTTGTATGTTAACTTAGCTTAGTTATTCAATAAACGTTTTGTTTATTTGTTAAACCTGTCTCCAGTCTCTGAAAGGACGCTTGTCGGCTTACCAGCGCACTCCCCCACTCACTATTTGCCCTCCTAGCTATCCGACTACTCAGAGATCAGGTTTTACCAGCCTGTGCAGTGTAAATGGTCAGGAGGGATTAACCCCTGGCCCTCTGCTTGTCTCACACAATACAATCTATGAGCTCTCTTAAAATTTGGCATTTTACAGAAAAATCATCAGTACAACAACTGCTTTCTGGGTCCGTCGTGGGAATGATTCACATCTATCCATCCTTTGGTGTCATGTGGTTTCTTTTAATTTTGCATCCAGATCCTGGGATGTCAATTTAGCATTATTAAGGCCAACTGACTTCAATTGGCTAGGCTGGGGATTAATGGTGATCATAGTGGTGGTCCACCTTGTAGTAATCACTTTGTCCTGGGGTTGGTAAATAAAAACTCTTGGACCTAGAAACAGTCAATTTGTTCAAGTTTACTCTTCTTCCTTTTAAAAATCAATCTTTCAAAAAAATATTTCCTCAAAAATTGATGAAACTTCATGGGTTAATTCTACAGAAATAACCACCGTTTTTTTGCCTGGACCGCATTTAATCAGAGACAAAAGCTTATCTTTGTATTCTTTATTTACTTATTTACTATGCATTTTGGGTGCAATATTTTCATGTAACTTGCACCCCTCTTCAGTTTTTTTACATTTCTATAGATTGGTAAATTCAATTATTACATTTGTTATTATGGTAAATTACAATAATAGTTATTTGGATATATTTATACAGTAGTTAACTAATCTGTTTTAAGTTTAGACCTACATATGCCCAGTGTTGTTGTTGTGTCCCTTAAGGCCTTTTTAGACAGTTTTCCCCTCTTTTTGTTTTCTTTCCCTTCAGCTCCTCCCATTTCCTCCCACACGTTGTCAACCTCCATTCCATCATTTAGGTTTATGGTTTTGCTTTTATTAACAATTTTGAAGTGCTCTTTGAATTTACGTACATAACTGTCTTTTTATTTATGGATTATTTTACACTTTTTTCATTGATTGTGCATCCAAATTCCTTAGTTATTTGCCCATGGTGATTGGTTATAATTAAGTCTAATTGCTGCTTTATGTTCTTTTATTCTGGTACTGAGTTGCCTTCCTGTTTTGCCAATGTATATCGCTGGTTTCTTACATGTACATTTTATTTCATATATTACACCTGTTTGATTTAGTATTTTGTTATTTTAAAACTTATTGGTGTTGATGTTGTTTTTAATTTGGCTGCTTTTACTCTTCTTTTTGTTGATAGGTTTGTTGAGAAATCCATCAATCTGCAATAAGTAACAAATTGGACAGTTAGAATCATATTTTGATCTCATCTTGAAATAACAGTAAAATAAAAACAAAGATTAGTACTGTAATATTGACAAACTTATTTATTTAAAAAATTGTGTTGCATTTTCTGGTATTGAAAAGTACACAAGTTTGTTACTAATAGATACTTCTTTCTTAGATTTTAAACATCAAGTTAGTTTAATGCAAAAATAAAATGAATATTAATTTTATTATTTAAATATTGTTGATAGTGTGTGTTTAAATTTATTAATATTAATTAAAATACTGTTTGTATTATTTTTTTAATGTGTAATTAGTTGATGGCCGGATGGCCAAGCGGTCAAGGTGGCAGCCCACTGCTCTGGGGGTCCTGGGATCGAATCCAGACGGGTCAAAGAATCCCCAGAAATTTTTTGGGGGTGGTCTGTTTGGATATGCCCCGTCCCTCACCACCCAGTTGCCCCATTGTGGGCCTGGCCAACCCATAATAGGCCTGCTTTAAGAGGTCCTCTTAGTGCCCACAGGGCGGAAAGAGTAAAAAAAAAATGTGTAATTAGCAAAAACGCCGGAATTCAGAATAGGGGTGAGTGATGGTTTTTATAACAGTTAAAAAAAATCTAAGTTTCTGTATGAAGTGCAAGTGCCAGACATGTTTGTCCTGTAGATTTAACTTTGTACTTTTGCTTCTCCACCACAGCCATCTTTTTCATTTCTGATTGCAATGGACTCATCTATGGGGTAAGAGCTTTTAACTTGATACCTGAACCATGCTTGTAGCTTCAGCTGTTTTCTGAAACAAAGCTGGACAGTATTTGAGGCTTATCAAATTAATATATAGATTTTTGTTCAGAAACTATTCCACTCTCAGCATTGGTGTGAAACATACACTACACTATCCGGAACCTGTAATGGGTGTGTAACGCGTATATACTATATATTACTGTTGACACTGTTGCCCCCCAGCGACCATGCATGTCAGAAAAGACCCACCCCATTGGAATTGACACTCGATCCCAACAAATAGAATACACTCCGTCCAAAGAATTCCAGTTGATTTGAAGAAGAGCAACGAGATCACTCGAAAACATTTGTCAACAGTGATATATAGTATATATGCATTAAGCACCGGTTACAGGTTCCAGATAGTGTAGTGTAGATTTTTGTTCTTTACATTCATCGATTATTTGATTTGTTTTTATTAGCTATTGCTTTTCAATTTGTTAATGTTTTGATTTTGATATTAAATTTATATATTCTACACATGAGATCTGTATTTGTGAAATGCTATGGGATCACTGTATACTAAAAATACATAAATGAAGCAACGATGTAATACAGTTTATTAAATGTATTGTATAAATGCAATAGAATCTTCTTATTGTAATCGCTTTGGTTCTCACCTATTCTGGTAACAAACTGATAATATTGAATAAAATTAATAAGACTGTATTTAGTGAAAATTCAGGTTTTATTAACTGACATTAAAAGACATGTTTAAAACAATTAAAAAAAATGTATAACTTAATAATACAGATAGCCCTCGGTTTACACTGGTTCAATTTATGCCGATTCACAATAACGCCACTGCACAATTCGCGATTTTGCTGTATAATTCCCCGATTTTTCCCTACGCCAGACTGATTTTTGTTTCAGTGTTGACGTATTTACCGAGCCGCGACATTGCACATTTGTTAAAACAGAGATTTTTATTGAATATATTTATTTTTTCTGTTTAATATTATTGGGTAAGTATACATTTGCATTAAATTAATATTAAAATACTAAATGTTTAGGTACCCACGAGTCAAGTTATCAAACTTAATAGTCCAATAAATGGCGTCCGAATCCATAGCGCCGTTGAATTTATCCCGCATCAGTTCATTAAGGAAAACACCTTAAGACACGGTAGCACTTCCGGCGATCACAAACTATCGTTAGTGAGACAAATCTACTTCTTGTTGGCCAGACGATATCTATCTCTCCTTAATTTTCCCGCTCAAACTGACCTTACATATGTGCTACGGCAACCGGTGGTCGACCAACCAGTGTCTCCGCTTGTCCGTAGCTCTACGTCGGGTTAACGTATCCTTTCAACTATGGAAAGTTTGACGGTTGAACTTTGTGAGTTAGACAATGATTGGGAGTGAAGTGCATCACATCCATTTGACCATATTCTGAAATTCTCAATGAAAGAAAACAAAAATGTAAACAATTAAAGATGGATACTTTTTCCAAAAAATGTAATAGATCCGAAACTAAAATTTTTAATAAAAACATTTAACTTTATTTTATGATAAAATACATTTTAAAAATTAAATTTATTTGTACTTTGTGTTATATTGTATTAATAAACAAAATTATTTGCGTATTTTTCACTTATGTGGAACCTAACCCTATACCTCAGTATAAATATGGGTTCGTTTTACGCCAATTTGATTTGCGCCAGCTTTTGTAGGAACGGAACTGCGGCATAAACTGATGACTACCTGTGATTATAATTTTATAAATCTTCATTAATGTTTTTATTATAATTCAGTTATAGTAATAATTATTATAATTACATGTTTTGAAATATGCTAATTCTGATAACATTAAATGACTGATAACAATATTTATGATTGCAATAAGCAGAGCGTATTGTAATGCTACTGGAATGTTTTTCTCTTTTTTGTCTGTAACAAAAAAGAGAATTAGGTTAGTCTGGAACTTTCTGTTTATCAAAAATAATAGTAATAATCATCTTTTATACTTATGATTCAAATGTATAATTTATGCAAATTCTCAACACTTTATTTTCTGGTAAAAATAGTTTTTCTCAGCAAATAAGGTGTTGAGAATTTGCTATTTTTATGCTGAGGGTGATTTCCAGTATTTCAGTGATATAATTTATGCAATTATTTGAATTTATGTGTCAGTGAAACTGTTGCATGATTTCATATGTATATAGTTATGAAATCATATAGTAGAAAAAAAGAGCAATAATACACATGTTGTATTTTTACTACAGTAGAGCATCGATTATTCGAATCAATTGGGGACTGGGGTTGTTCGGAAGATCGATGTTTCGGATAACTGATTATGTACGAAAAAATATATTAATTTATCCTATCTTGACATTTTTCTCCGTTGCGTGTCGCTTCGCGTTGAATTTTCGTCCATGTTAAGCCTAACAAAGACTATTGTATCGTTAAAAATTATTTTTTTATTTTGTACGAACAAAATAAATATATTGAAAAATATAAAAACAGTAAAAAATTATACTTCAGAAGTTAATTTAGTATCAAAAACGTAAAATATTTGAGTAGCCCAAGACATAGCCAAAGATTGCAGTGCCACAGCACTGGCAAAAATTTAAATTTGCCGACTGGAATTCTTTTGGATGATTGACTTTCGGATAATCGACGCTCTACTGTATTATACTTTTTATGTACTGTGTATGTGTTAGTTGTTATCTGTCAAGAAAGTATGTAGGCAGTATATGTTAGATCATATTTGTAACAATTATTTACAAATTTATAAAAATAACAAAATGCATTATACATCTTTGCATCATCAAGCTGTAATTATTAGTTATAAATAATGTTTCTTTCCAAATACTTTATATGAAGTATAATTTATTCAAAACTTTATGAAAAATAACACTACTTGTGTGAATTGCATAATATATTGGTAACAAATTTGCAAGACTAAATGGTCCATAGGAGCTCTTGTTTAGCATTATGGTGGACTCTAGAACAAACTTGAGGTTTGAGTGATATCCAACATGAAATTTGACTAATTGCTGTTTGGAACATTAGCCAAGTTTTTATCAGCTTGTGTATGAATTCCTGGCTTAATTTTTATATGCCATCCATTCATTGGCTTAGATCTTCTATCCAAAACTGCTTAATTGGTTGGCAGGTTATTTTCTTTAGGCAAAAATAGTTGCTCAGTTTTGCATGAGTCTCATATGCAATAACGAGCAGTGGTCAGACTGGCCCAAAAACATATCCTTCATTGTTTGTATAGTGTGCTCTTCTCAATTCATTCAGTTAATAACCCATATTTACTCAAATATAAGATGCCCTTTTTTCAGGTTTTAGTATTCCTGAAAATAGGGTGCATCTTAGATTTGATGAATTACATTATAATTAGCAACATAGTCTTACTTCTCTGACACTAATTTTATTGTATCATTTTAATGATTTTATTCATTTAATATTGCCATTATTAAATGTTTTTAGAGGTCAACTTAACTATCTTGTTGATCTGTTGCAGTAACATCATATCTATGTAGATAAAAATTGCAGAAAAAGTTGTCCAACACTCTTTCTGAGAAATGTTATATTTCTGATGTTTTAAATGCTCTAAGGTTGATTGCATGTGGAAAGATCTGGGTATGAAATACAGTATTGATTCTCAATAACTTAACATGGAAAGTGAAGAGTTTTCCAACTTTGGTTTCATAGAAGACAGTGATAGACAACACAAATTTATAATTTTTACGTTATATATATATTTTTTTTAAAATTATGGATAAGCATGTAGAAATTAAAGTGCATCTTAGACTCCATGGTGTCTTATATTTGAGTAAATACAGTTAGTGTTTTAGTTTATGGCTCCTTTTGACTCCATTGCAAAACAGCTTTGATGGTCCTTTGGGTTAAAGTATAAACCAGGCAGGCCAGAAACTTTTCTCCAAATTTTGCCTTGTTGTGCAATCTTTTCTTGTCCTTTCATATTTCTCCTTGTTTATAAAGTTAGTTGTAGAAAGAATTAAGAGGTAGGAAAGACTATTAATACTCCATGTAGGTAGTAGTTGTCCATGATTAAATCAAGTGTGAAAGAAGCCTCTCTGATATCTTTTGAAGTGATTGGACAGAAATTGCTCCTGCTGTTCTATTTTTGACCTGGGTTTGTTTCTAGTGCAGGCTTTTGCCTTCTCATCATATATTTGATGTCAAGCACTATACTTTTCATAGTTTTGATTGATATTCCATTTCTTTTGGTCAACAAGTAGAAACTTATGTGAGGTTAACTTTGGTATTGAGAGTATGCTTTAGGCTTTACATCTTTATTGTCCAATTGTACGTCTAGTCAATCCAAATCAGCTTTCTACTACTGTCACAATCTTTTTCTAGTCTACCCAGGTTTTTTTAATACCATCTCTGTTTGAAACCAGCAGTCACAGAATGTATAATTATTGAGTTTTTGACAACTTAGATGAAGCTTACAGAAAACACTACTTTTTGCAACTGTCTTTCTGTTTATCTCCAGTCACTGTGATAATTCTGAAGAAAATAACAATATATCTAATATCAGTTGAACATACGACCTCTATATTCTAATATACAAATTAATTTTAGTCTCCAACATGTCATGAATTGAAAACACATTGAAATTTTGTGCATGTTTTTTGAATAATATAATATATAATATTTTTACCACCAACAATGGAAGAAAATAAAGAAAATGTCATTTTCTTTCATCCTGTATTTATAATCCAATGGAAGAAAATAAAGAAAATGTCATTTTCTTTATTTTCTTCCATTGGATTATAAATAAAGGATTATAAATAATAAATTCTTCCATTTGGAAGAATTTATTATTTATAATCCTTTAACCAAGGAAAGGAATTTAAAAGAAAAATCGTCTCAACATTTTTAATAGATTTTAAATTTAACTATTAACAGAATTATTAACAGGTTTGTTGAATGAATATAATTAATATTATATACTAAGTGTAATTATTGTCTTATTAATCCAGCAATTATTTAGCTTTCATATAATTATTGGCCTTAGAAATGTTTATATATGAAAATACACACATTTACTCAATTTGATTACAGGAGCTTTCCTACTTATGAACTGTCAGTCTTACAAACAATTTGACCGTATGTTTAAAATTTAAATTTTGCATGAATTCTGAAGTTCTCTTGCTGATTGTGGAGTGATGTTGAAGTCAGTCTTTATCCATTAAATGAGCATAATGTATTCTATTAAGTACATTAAAGGATCAAATACTAACAATATATGATTATTCTGTGTACAGATGTACAGTATTTTCTAGGTTAGTTTTTGACTTAAAACAAAACCTTGGAAACCTGACCTGTCCATAACTAGGTGAACACCTGTAATTGAATGTATTTTCATTCATAATTACTTTTGTTTTTATATTTTTATGATTTTAGAAAGAAAAAGTTAATGATCTGACATATCACTACATTGGAAGAAAACCGGCATAACTCAAAAATGTGCGATTTTTTTTTTTTTTTTTTATTGTCATAATCGAAACAAAAATGTAGTAAATTTTTATGTGAAAGTATGTCACAAAAGTAACTTGTGTATTCGGCCACCAGGGAGCAGTTATGTGGAGATAAGTGATTTTCAGTTAAACTTTGGTTAAATCTTTGCATGGGATTTTTTCAAACTAGTAATTTTGAGTTGTGCCAGTTTTCTTCCAAAGTAGTGATATATTGATAATTCTGAATGTAACATTTAAATTTGAATTGATAACAATGCATATATTTTAGTATATAATAAGTTGTTTTAATATTGAAATTATAATTGTCATAATTTAGGTAATAGCAGTCCAAAGTTTCTTCGTTCTACAATTTATAATGTACCATGTCAATATGAGCTGCTGAAACAGTCATACTTACCTTTTGCAATAATTATTACACCATTTTCAAGACTACATGACCAAGAGGTTAGTGAAATTTTCTGTTACATTAATTAATAAATGTTGATAAAAGCAAATTAAATAACTGATATATTTCTATAAAATTAAAATATATTTTGGATTCTTATTTTTAAAATAAAATTATATTGTTTATAGATTCCACCTCCAATTTCTGACTTGGGAGGTTTTGGACCCACAAGATGTAATCGATGTAAAGCTTATATGTGTCCATATATGAAATTTATGGATGGTGGAAGACGATTTCAATGTGCTTTTTGTGATGGTTATACAGAAGGTAGTTTTGTTATTTATTTTAACTAATCAGTTTTTGTTTTCATTTACTATATAAGAACACTTCAAAATCATAATCCAGTTAAAAGAACAAAAACATTTATTAAAAAACAAAACATTTTCAACTTTTATAAAGGCCATCCTAGGGTTTAACTGGTAGAACAGAAAAAACAAGATATATTTAAAAATGTTCCTTGCGTAAGAAGTTTTTCATGCACAGGGAGTGTAGTAATATGTTATAAATTAAAACGAAAACAGAAGAAAAATAATATATACAAAAATTTAAATAACTATAGATAACAAAAAAATAATAAAATAACAATAAATGTACTAAAACAAAAGTGCTTATAAAAGTCAACATGGTTGCTAAATGCATTCAAATACTACCCTCTAGGCATGCGACATAAGAACCTTGTCCCTACTATTGATAGCATTCCTCTCTAGATAGCACTGTATATCTCAATAATTTCAAGATATTTTAGACATGATGGTTTTGATGTAGAAGGTGAGCTCTATCAAAATGAACAAAAGATACAATTACAGTTAAATTTAAGTATTGGTTAACGAACAGTTCAGACTATGAACAAATCAGATAATGAATAGTTTTACAAAACATTTTTATGTTTGGACAATGAACACCTCATGGAACAAACATGAGAAAAAGTGACATAAAATAATGAATACTGACTGGTCTTCCCTTGTCTTTGGGCAACAATTCAAAACTTTTTGGAGCATGGGAGATGTCGACATCAACGCTCAATCTGGTATATACTGATTGGATAGTATTCCTTTGAACTTTGAAACTGACCCTTATAATTCCAGCCTTTTATTTTTCTGACAAACAATTTTTTTATAGTTTTCGCAAAACTGTTGGGTGGACACTCATTAAGTTTTGCATTGGTTTTTATTTTTGAAAGGTGAGAGTATAATTGCAAAAGTAGAGAGTGGGCAGAAGATGTCTGATGTTGCTAGGCAGTGTGGCTTGAACAGGTCTACAGTAGGCCGTAGTTCAATTTTATCTAAGAAAGATGCAGTATAATCAAGAAGACTCAAGCAGCTAAAGGAGTAACAAAAATCACATCAGAGAAATAAAGAACATTGAAGAGCTCATAATGGAACCTGAAACAGATCTGACACAGAAGAATGCCAAGAACTCTTGAATGAAAAACATCAAGAAACTCTGCAAGATATCTTTTTCTTCTGAAAAAAAGGATTAATGCTGACATCTGCTATTAAAGATCCTTTGAAGAAATGAGAGGATGTCAGAATAACGGTCTTAGAATGGCATCCAAACCAGGTTTAGATTAATAAATAGGCTTGGGGATCTCTACAATTGCAATGCTATTAATTACTTCTGAAAAATTCTGAAGAAGAGAGAAAAGCAATTGACATTAGACAGATTCTTTTAACCCCACAAATGGAAAAATCATTATTAATAAAAATGCAAGACTGTTTATATATATGTATTTTTATTATTACATATAAATAAATGTAGTAAGAAAGAATATATTTTTTTATTTTTTGGAGTTTCCAGATCAAATTAATGAAATTCCCTAAAACCCTATGGTAAATTGATAATTGGTTAACGAACAATTCAGATAGTGAACAAAGTCTTGGAAAAGTGTTACGTTCATTAACCAATCACCCACTGTACAGTACAGTAGACCCCCTATAATGCTTAGACGTGTTCCACGTTAATCGAATTTTACGTTGTAGGAATCATTAAATACATGAGCCATTCGCAGCCCAACACGTGTGAAGTTTACGGACTAAGGCTGTTTGAAAGGTTTTCTTCTATAAAATTAAGCGATTCTAGACTAATTCCACTCAACATTTCCAAAACACGTATAATTTTTTGGGAATAATCCGTATAAACTATGCTATAAACAAAAAATTGTAGGATTACTTACCGAGTGTGCACCGTTCGACTACGCCGTTGCTCAAGCTTGTTTTCGTTGCGGAACAGCGCACGAAACGGCGGCCGTGATTTCTGATAACGAATTTTTCGCAGAAAAATAACTTGACCTTTGGAGACATCATTAATATAAATAATTTTTATGGCCGTTGAATAAGAAATGTTTCTTTCACAAGAAATGTATAAAATTAGTGCTGTATTAGACTTACGGTACCTAATTTACATACTGTACAGACGATAATAAACTCAACTTACTAGCCTAAAATCTCCGTAGCGTGTTGCCAGGCGGCAGAAAGCATATATATAATTATAATAAAGTTACAATAAATTAAGTTAATATATAATTATATATACAGTACCTAATTTATATATAATTAATATATAATTATATGTACAGTACCTAATTTATATATAATACTGTACAGACGATAGCAACTCAATTTAGCCGCCTAAAGTCTCTGTAGCATGGCGCAGGACCGAAGGAAAGTAGTTCGGCTGCTCATCCACTATTGGTCCAGATTCTATCAATCTTGTCGCGACACGAGTCGGCGACAACGTTTTAGGAGTTTCTTTATACGAATATTGCTACAATTTTTTTGCTACGTTATAGGAATTTCCATTATAGGAACCCACGTTATAGGGGGGTCGACTGTAAACTCCTGTACAACGCGCAACTTGTACATATGCACAATTTGAATTTTTTTGTTCAGAGGTACACTTTTATTTATTTACTAGCTGCAAGGACCCGCTTCGCTGGGTTTTTATTTGTATGTAATATAGTTTTTTTCATACATAAAAGACTATTTTTCTNTAAAATATCTTTTGTATCAAAATTAAGTACAAAGAAAAAATATTTTGATATGCACCAGCTTTCTGTGTGGTCACTTAAAGAAAGAATAATAATAGAAATATGTATGCCAATGTTACTAGTATGTAACAAATAGTTTAATTATAAAGTAAATGTTTTTGAACTAGAATCAAATTTGAGCTTCTTCATTTTTATATGGAACAGAAAAAACTTTATAACATTAGAATATAAACAATGAAATTTTAAAATGCAAAAATTTTTATGATGTTTACAATATTATTGTTTTAAAGTTTGTCTTTAAATAAATAAATTGAATTGTAAAAAAATTAAAATTAAATGAAAAAATATTACAATAAAGAAATGTCTTGTGTAATATCATAGATTAGTATGAATATTGATAGATTGGCACTGGAATATTATCAGATAATGTAAATTTCATTTAATTTCTTTCTCTGTTGACTTTTGATCTTGATCTGAGGATGGGATTTTTTTATTTTCAAAACGTTTATAAAATTAAATGTATCTATGGCTTCTAAACTTCTCAGAATTTTATTTTGAGTAACTGGTTAGCTAGAGTATGAGTAGAGCTATTTATATTTATTACAACTGACTATATAATCTAACATCAATTCTTTTCCTTTATCATCTGTCACATATATTGGAATTAGCTATGAATACTCACTATTTTCAAATTAGTTTATACAGTGGTACCTGAGGATACAAAATTAATCCGTTCTGAAACTGAGATCGTATCATGAAAATGTCGTAGGGTGGATCATCTTTTCCCATACAATTACATGTAAAACCAAATGATTCATTCCAACGCGAAAAACATACTCAAATTAAAGCCAAGTAATACATTAAAAAAAAATAACTGTAGTAAGAAAAACAAATGAAAAATGCAAACTAATGTAACGTCGTATAGTGAGTTTTTGTTCGTATCGTGGAGCAAAAATATGTTCGAATTTCATGTCGTATCCTGAAAATTTCGTATGCTGGGGCGTTCGTAACCTNACGTATACCTCTGAACGACAAAATTTGAATTTTGCATATGTACTAGTTGTGTGTTGTACAGGAGTTTACTGTAATATTATGTTCCTGTTCTTTTAGTAATTGAATCCTAATGTTCCTTGAGCCTTATTTTGAGAGAACTAAAGGTAGTGCCTTTGTATTCATATTGTCAATCAAGCCTATGATTGTACAAAGGAATTTTGTATACTCCTGGCAGTCTTTTCATCAGGAGTGTCTTTATTGTTCCTAAGTAATGAAAGGACTCTTGTATGCAATTTGAATGTCAAATTGCTGTCTGATCTCCTTGAAGATATCACTTAATTGCTTGTCATGTGATAACTTGAAAGAGCTTGGTGTCCTTGTTGGTTGTTGCTGCCTTAAGACCTTCAAAATACTTTATAAATGTGTTGATATCCAAGCACTTTGGCAATGTGGAAAATGCATTGGAGCTCCCTTTGTCTAAGGGTATTGTTAGAACAGTGGGTGAATGCTCTGTGGACTAAGGTCCTGAAGGCAGCTGATTTGTACTTTGGAGGATGATGTGAACATGGTGGAATGAAGAATGGTTTATATGTAGCTTTATGGAAAATGAGAGTAGTCTGTTTTCAATTGATGATAAAATTCTTATAAATTGAAAACTGTTAAGATACAATTACAGTTAAATTTAAGTGTTGTAATATTTTCTGTTTACACAATATAAATAATGTTATGTTTTGGTAGTTTGGAATTATTAAAGAAATTGCAGTTTTTTTTATTTATATTTATTTTATTGCATCATAATAAAACCTTTTATCAGTATTACTGTCATTTTCCTTAAATTCTAGTGCATTACATGTATTTTAATTATTATTATTATTATTATTATACAAACATTTTTACATAAGATGAAGTATTTAGTACAGATAACCAATAACAGTGTAACAGTTGAATAATCATAATATATAAATATTATGATTAATTAAAAAGATGAATTTATATATAAGAACTGAAATAATTTTAGAAGTTATTCATTTACAGTACCTCAAGAATATTTTGCATATTTGGATAATATGGGTCAACGTACTGATAAATATCAAAGACCAGAACTATGTTTAGGTTCTTATGAATTTATTGCAACCACAGATTATTGCAAGGTATGTTTAATTTTGTTAAAGTTTCATAGGATGAGAAATACAATTTTTAATGTTTCTTATCTGCATTTTAAATATCATTTACAAAACCAAACTTTCTTTTGATAATACTTTAAAATTTATATTTAAAATTAAATAATAATGAAATGTTTTTGATCTGGTTTTTTGTTTTTTAATTATTAACAAAACAGAAAAGCAGGCAAGAGCTCTTGTTCAAGTTTTTCATCACTCAAACAGCAGGTTAAGGGGACTCAGAAGAAAGTCTAATAATTTTCAATTATGGTTATAAAATTTAAATAAGAACAAATGCTTAAGAGGAATAAACTTGTTGAATTATGAGAAATTTTTCTTTTTAAACAAATAATTAAGTTTAAAAAACACTAAGACAGATTAGAGCAAATATAAAATTGTGTGTGGTGATTTTATTAAAAAATAATTTTTATATTATTATTTATTATAAAGAAAAAAAAGGCATAAGGCTTAATTTTGAGAGTAGGGATGCATTTAAAAAAAATTATAAATGCCAATAATGAAGTTTTTATTGAGTCAGACTCCATGCAAGATATGACATCCTCTGTCTTCCCATTCCCTGCTTTTAACCATCAAAATTTATGCCCCATATGCAGTATATTAATAAAAATAATCATGCCAAATTTCAAAATTTTTTGTTCATCCAGTTCTAAAATATAATTCAAAATAGATGCATATGCATGCATAAATACACAAATACAGAGAATTTTTTCAGGATTTGTTTTCCTTTATCCTGGGGTTTAAAGGTTGTTTCAATTTAAAAAGAAATAAATATTTTAAATAGATTTAAACTAATATTTTTGTTAATGTTTTCAAACTATTGGTAAAACAAAACTAAAAATAAAAGCATATCAATTTGTACATTTCGCCCAGTCTTCCTCTGATTCAGCAGATGTTTATTTCCTGTTGAATAGATATTTACTCTGCATACAATTGCATCTGGCGTAAACATCAAGAAATGAAAAAAGGAGTGTCAAAATTTGACCAATTTCCAGGAAAGTAGAAAATATTTATAAACGGCTTGTTTTGTTTTCATAATATATGCAATGCTAATTTATTTTATAATTGAACTAATGTAATAAATTATTGAGATTTAGCTGCCATTTAATTTAAATAATTAAAATCTTAATTACTTACTCTATGTAAAATTGTGCATGTACTGTTTACTGTTTACACAGCAAATTTTTTAAAATCTCAGTTTATTGTTAAACTTATATTAATTTCCAAAATTCATGGTAAAAAAATGTAAAACAGTGAATGTAAACTGCAACTGTGGATGCTCAAAATTCACACAAACATCTTTGTTTGCAGCAAAAACAGTTTGAATGTATTTGGCTTTTTTTTTTAAAGACTATGTTCAGGTAAAATACAGAATCAAACATGATGAAAGAATAGAATAACATAAACAATTTGAAACAGCAAATGCTGGTTAATTTAAATTTAAGAAATTAAAACAAAAGAATAAATATAAAATATGATAAATACAAATATAAATGAAGTAATAAATAACAAAATTAAATAAATAAAAAAAATACATAAAAGTGAAAATATAAAATAAACTAAATAAACAATGCAAATAAAAATGGGGAGAATATCCTGTGAAAGGAGAGAGAAAAGGGTGTCAAGGTTATCCAATATGTAAATCATATCAGGTCTTTCAGGTGGTCAACAGGATGTTGAAGTCTTATAGTTGATAGAACTACCTTGCTAGACAGATTTGTAAATATAAAGGACTTCCACATAACATATATATGATGATTATTTCTAATGCTTTTAATGGTTTTGGCTTGTTGCCAGCACATGTCAACAGAATCAGAAAGAGCATAGACTACAAGGGCTTCCAAATATCATACTTGTGCTCCTTCAGTCATGCTTCGAAAGATAAATTTCAGTTTATGGAAACTATTTTATATGCAACTCTGAGAACTCTGAATAGAATAGCTTATATCCCAAAACATTTATCCCTTTTTAATCTTTTACCACATGTACTCCTCTCTCTTCATTCATGTGATAATCCCCCTTTCCCTTTTACTTGATTGTTTATTTAGTTTATTTTATATTGTCACTTTTATGTATTTTTATATTTTTTATGTAATATTTATTATGAATTTTTCATTTAATTTTGTTATTTATATCTTTATTTGTATATATATTATATTTTATTTTCATTTTTTTAAATTTAAATAAACTGATATTCACTTTTTGAAAGTGTTTGTTACATTCTATCCTTTTGTTTTGTTTGATTCTGAATTTTACCCGAATAGTCTAAAACAGAGGTGTCCAGCCCGCGGGCCGCATGCGGCCCAAGGCAAGTTCCAATGCGGCCCAATAAACGTGTAAACAAAACCGACAGATTTTTTTATTTTATTTTATTTATTTATTTATTTCAACGGCACAAATTCAAAAAAGACGTTTCACAAAGCAGTAAACCTTTATACATATTTTAATTTTGAGTGGAAAGGAAACATTTTCAAATACTTGGAAATGTGTGAATGAGGAAGGTATATTAAATAAATCTGAAGTTGTGACTCAAAGGAGTATAGACTCAAATTCGGGGAAAGGAGAGAAAGGCCAAAAGATAAAATGATAATGAGAAAGGTTAAATATACGAATAAAACTCTTTCTTATTAAATGAGAAAGGTTAAATATACCTTTTGTTATGCAAATATTGACCCTTAATTTTTCAACTTTTCTCACTTTTTTTATCTTGTGTCCTTTCTCTCCTTTTCTTGCTTTGTGTCTATAATCCTTTGAGTCCCAACTCCAGCTATATTTAGTACTCCTTGCAAATTTGGCTACTTTGCGTCAAATTTGGCTACCTTTTTATTAGTTTGGCGTAAAAAATATCATTTGACGCATTGGCTACTTTTTGGGTTACACATTATTTATAAATATATTAGTTGAATAAAAATGCACTTTAAAATGATATTTCGTCACTTTTTATTAATTAAAGACCCAAATAAAACAAATATTTGTGTTTTTCAAATAAATTTTTGTTTATCTCCTTTATAATAAATGAATTTATTTATTTCTAAATAAAAATTGAAAGTGTCTGTAGAAGTAATTTTTTAAAATATCCTTATTCGTAATAAAGTTTTAATGCTTATTACTATAATCTAGACATGTTAGTTCTTAAATATACTTGTATATTTAAGGATTGGGCCAAAATATACTTGGGCCACAAGTATATATATTATACTTGTGGCCCAAAACTCCATGACTTCTTCCAATGTGGCCCAAAGAAACAAAAAGGTTGGACACCCCTGTTTTAAATCCTTAAGTTGTTGTGTAAGTTTTCTTTTTTCTTCAGCCATCAATTTCTGCTGCTTCTGAATACGTTTTTTCTGTTGAAGAAATGCAATATATCACTGTTTAGATCCTTTGACTGTCAACATTCTCTGGTCTATATTTATTTGATCAATACCACCTGCAAAATGGATCCCATCATAAACTAAGCATTGAACAACTAAACTTTCTTCCTTAAGATTTTCACTCAACAGTGATTTGTTAACCAAGAAACCACTCTCAACACTTGCATTCCTATGTGGGAAAGAAAGAGAAATTTTGAGAATAGACCATAGATCTTGCAGTTGCCTATCATCCTTCATAATTTCAAATAAAATGTGTCCAGACCATCATCATTCCTTTCAGATATGAAGTCCTCAAACTTTGCTGAATAGGGTTTTATGGACACTTTATTGCAGAGTATATCATACTGTTCTTTTGCTTTAACAGCACATTTCTCATCAATCCTGTTTGTATCATGTAGAACCTCCAGTAAAACATCGTAATATAATTTTCCAACATTTGAATAATTTCTGGGTCTAAGTCGCTCAAAGGCTTCACATATTTGTACTTGACTGGTCCCTTCTCAATAATCTTTTGTGTCATTACATTTCGACAATCTCTTAGAAAACACAATATCTTTGTCGTTTACTTTCAATTCTTTTAAAACCTTTTTTGCTCCAAAACCAATATCCAAATTCTTCAGATGTACCAAGTTTTCATTAGCATTTAAACCTATTTTTAGAAACTGCTTGTTGGTGACCTTGTCATTTTTTCACAAACTTTCTCATCAGTTTCATTAATAATTGAACAACTGCTTTATAAAGATAGGGTGCAAGAGGTTTGTTGCTCTGAAATTGGGTGAGAAAGCTCTCACTGTGTACATGTTGACCAAAAAAATAAAAGTTTAACTTTATTAAAGGGATCATCAACTTCCTGTCTCAAGAATGTAGCCACCTTACTGTGTTTCAACTTTGTACTGTTGTTTATGTACTGTGTATGTCTTCACAGATATTCCAACAACTTCTCCATTCTCCAACCATTTTGTTGAACCAAACTTTTTGGGAAATAATCTGCTTCCACTTATAGCAATGTATTCGGCACGCCGAGTGGGTGAGTCTTTTAGCAAGTAGTACAAATTCCGTAGCAGTGGTAACAAATTCCAATCTACTACTTTAAAACCAGCTTTTACAGCACCATGGACTACATGTAAACCACATGTTCCCATTCTCACAAATGATTTA
>NW_019384525.1:690383-698489 GCF_000671375.1 Centruroides sculpturatus
TTAAAAAAATAACTGTAGTAAGAAAAACAAATGAAAAATGCGAACTAATGTAACGTCGTATGGTGAGTTTTTGTTCGTATCGTGGAGCAAAAATATGTTCGAATTTCATGTCGTATCCTGAAAATTTCGTATGCTGGGGCGTTCGTAACCTGAGGTACCACTGTACTCTGAATAATGAATCAAATATATAAATGTTAAATATTAATGGAAACATAGACAATATATTTAGTGTTTCCTCTTTATAGCTTTGCTAATATTAAAATTTATATTGTCTTTATATCATTATTTATAGTCTTCTTATTCATCATCATTTTTGAAATATTGAAATTTTTCATTCAAATAATTTAAAATATGTCATCAATATTCTATAAATTGGAATATTATTTCTGAAAAAAGTTTGTTTATAACACAATTGATTGTTTCATTACGGAATCCTCACTTAGAGTGATGATCAAATTTACTAATGTCTTCACATAAAAATGGAAAGAAACAAAATACTAGATAAAATGATGATAAATGTCTATAAATATCAAAACCATCAGCAAAAACATTTATAGAATGCTTGAAAGAAAAGTGTGATTATTACAAGAACAGGGATCACAACATCAAGTGTTCATGTTGAAATAAATATAGATAGGCCATTCTTCAGTCATGGACAGTCATACAGTACTTGGTGCTATCAAGATGTAGGTCAAAGGCCTATAACAATATTCAAAGCAAAAGTGAAATGAAAAATGTTTGTTAGAAAGAAGTTTTATGGAAAGTTTTTTATTCATTAAAATTATTATCATTGCAATTTGTATTGTGAACAATTTATATTGGGAAGAAGTGAGTAAATGAAGGGAGCAGAGTTGGGATGCATAGTGATCATGGAACAAAGCTCCCTAGTAAAATTGTGAATTTATGAAGAAGACATAACATTTTCATATCATAAGGCTTGGTAGAGGCAAGCCGTTAAGTGAGTGAATGAAAAACTTAACAAAGCAAATCTTACTATACTGGAATTAGAACATTTTCTGTCTATCCAGATTTGCATTTTATTAAAAAACTAAAGATATATGCATCATCTGGAAAAAATATTAGTATTGTTGTCATCTGTGAATTTTTTTTATCTACGTATCAAATTTCACTGAGTTCCATCCATTCATTTTTGAGATATTGATTTTTATATTAATTAAATTATCAACAACCATGAGTCAGATAATAGTGAGGGCTTATCAGACCAATGATGGGCACAAATGCTCAGGAATCAAAGTGAAAACATTTAATAAACACAAAAATGACTACATAAGTATGGAAATACTTATTATACTGTTATATGGAAATACTTATGTAATGTTTTTTTTATACTTAGGTAGTCAATTTTGTGTTTATTAAATGTTTTCACTTTGATTCCTGAGCATTTGTGCCTATCATTGATTGATAAGCCCTCACTATTATCTGCCTCATGGTTGTTGATAATTTAATTAACGGCTAGGAGCCAAGGGCTAGAAACAAGGGCTAGAAGCAAATTTTTGTAATAATTTTGATATTGATTTTTATTGATACATTTTATTACACTTAAAATCTCCTCCCAATTTGATCTCCTTGACACTTTGTGATAACTATAACAACAGTAGGTTAAAAATCGTGGAACAACATCAATTAGTTTTATGTTTAAATCAGATAGAGTTTACTGTTCCATTAAAAACTGTATTTATAAAAGTATAAAATGAAGAATGTGTTTGTAGTTCTGGAACCGGAACTGTCTTGACACTCTGTGGAATTGTTTCTAGTAGTTCTGAGTCTAAAGTGGTTCTGACTGGAACTATCCACCTCTAACTCTGGATTGTTTGAAATTAGAAGGTACCATTGCATATTTGTCCCTTATTGGATATGTATTCAAATTTTGAAAAAATTCAATGAGATTGTTTTCATTATTCCAGTTTTATTAAATAATAAATAATTTATTTACCAAAGTGATAAAACAATTATTATATGATGGGCTGTCCACCCTGGGAGGGAGGGGATTATGACAGCCCCTAATGGAAAATTAGAGGATTTACACATGACTTGTATGTTCTACAAAATTGTATTTATTGTTCAAAGTAATCACCAAATTATATCAAAAATTCCTGCAATTATTTTTCCTGTTGGATCTGCTATCAATCACATACAAATTCTGCATAGTAATCATTGGATTTGCACTTATGTCACAAAACATATTCGTATATCTGATTCTATAAATTATGGTAAAATATCTACGGAACTGAAAGCATTGTTATGAAAATTGTATCCTCATATTAATACTGACATCTCTGAACTTTCTGAGAGTATGGCAACAACCAAGTAGAGTTGACTGCAGTGTATGTGAAATTGCTATCTTCATAGCATTTGGTGTCAAACCCAAAACAATTCGATACAATCATAGATAAATGCATTCTTGTTTGTTGAAAATATGCAATTTGTCTAAATTAGAGCATTTTTCACAGATGCCATTTAAAGGTGTTGTTAGAACTTGTAACTTGTTCTGAATAATAATTTGAAATATATTTCAAGAATTACTTTCAAATTCATCTTTCCATTTATTTTTTTCACTGTGGAGAATCCATATGAAACATTTTTCATCTTATGGTCTTTCACAGATTGTAGATAAGTGAATTAATGTAACTGTTTGTGAACCACAAGAAATGGAAGAAACCAGTAATATCTCTAAAAACATATCTGTAAACCTTACAGGTGTTTTTTGGAGATATATTTATAGTTTTACTAAAGGTAATTTGAATTTGTACAAAAAGATTAGTTTCATATTTAAATGAATAAAATTAAATTTTAGTTTGTGTTGAAGAAAGTATGTGAAGCTTTGGTTTTATAAATTAAAATAATTATAAAATTTATTGTATAAGCTTGAATTCTTTTTATTTAAATTAATTTTTTAAAATTATATATTAACGAAAATTGAAATTTTTTTTTCAGGGAAGGTGATGCCGAAGTCAGTGCAATTAAAGTAGGTTTTGTGACTTACAGTAATGCAGTCCATTTTTTTAATATCAAGGTTAGTAAAATTTTTCACTTCAAGTAAATTTCAGAACTATTTAATTTTCTTTATTTCAGTTGTTTATCTAAATGAATAAATAAGTGTTCATTTGCCATCTTAATGAAATATATATTGCATTTAGTTTACTTTATGTTTAGTTAAAATCAAATTTTAAATGTCTGAGTTAAACTGTGTAAAGATGAAATATTTTTACAGTTTTTGTGATAACTCAGGATGTATTTTCTTCATAATTGAAGTTTAGACTATTTACAAAAATTAAATTAAATTTTTGAGTCTATCTTTTAATCCCTTATACACCACCACAGAAGTAACAGTTTTAAATGTCTTTGAAGAACACTTCTTAAAGGTAAAAAATCGGTATAAAACTCCACAATGTTAAAAGAGATCAAGTGCCAGCCTTTTCTTGTAGGTTCTGACACTTTTACATTAAAAACACAAAGAATTCTTTTCATCATATTATTTTTATCCATTTTTAAACTGCTTCTGGCCCTCTAGTGGTAGTTATGAGATATCTACATTAATCACAAAAATTGTAACTATATATAAATAACGTAGATATCTTGTAACTACCACTAGAGGGCCAGAAGCAGTTTAAAAATGGATAAAAATAATATGATGAAAAGAATTCTTTGTGTTTTTAATGTAAAAGTGTCAGAACCTACAAGAAAAGGCTGGCACTTGATCTCTTTTAACATTGTGGAGTTTTCTACTGATTTTTTTTACCTTTGTTTAAGAAGTGTTCTTCAAAGACATTTAAAACTGTTACTTCTGTGGTGGAGTATAAGGGATTAAAAGATAAATTAAATTTTCGAGTTTAATTTTTGTAAATAGTCAAAACTTCAATTATGATGAAATATTTTGATTAATATTTTTATTAATAGACTAGGGGAGCTTTGTCCCTGGACACTATAGAGTTGGACCTATGGTGGTCCAACTCCTCCTGTTTTTCCCATTTGTTTCCAATATAGGCTAGACTATTTTTAAGAAAAATTTCAATGAAATGTATGCCTTTGTCTATCTAATCCAAAGTAAGGATTCTATAATGTAAACAAAGTTCAGATTCATTTCAAAATGAAATGTACCTACACACTCATATTAATTGGAATAAACATTTATGTGGTAACCACTAAAAAGGAGTTTATACATGAATAAACAAATTTGTTATGTTCTTCTAATTCAACATTCACCAGAAATCAGAGGAGGACATAATAAATTAGTTTATTTGTCTATAAACCCTTTTAGTGGTTACTAAGATAGGTAATTATATCTGGCAACTAGGACATTGTGTGACTTTGTTGTATCACGATACAATTGAAGCAGAGCCAGAAGGAAAGAAGTTATCCCTGTACCTTTTAGGCACAGAAGAGGCAATTCTCGTATGATACCTGATGGACATGGACAGATAAACTTTATACTTGCCACCACAAAAGAAGCTATCCTCTTACCTGCAGGTCATGGGGGAGACAATCTGTGCACTGGCCAGGTATGGAGAGACAATCCAAGAACAAAGCTATTGCCATCGATTGCTTTGTTCTTGTGTTTTGTTTGTTTTTTATGCCTATTTTCTGTTAGGCACATATAATACTGTTTTTATTTTTGACCCCTAGTCTTAAATTCCATTAGTTGTGCTTGTCATAGCCAAAAGCACAGTCAGTCATTGTAATATCTTTGTATATTGAAAATGAAGTCGTGGATTCCAGTTTCTTGGCTGTGTTATATATAACAGAGTGAAAATATGGTGATCAGTCAAAAAATGATTCCCCAAGATTTTACATTTTTGGACTTGGGATCTTGAAGCATCAAGAAATGCAAAATATTTAGTTTTTTTTCTGTATGTATGGATGTTAATGTGTGAGTGTTTGTGTGTGGCACAATTTTGTTTAACTACACACCAACCGAATGCCGAAAATCTATCGGGCTAGTATAAGGCTAATTAAAACAAAATTACGACTTAAGCCTGTAACCGATGCGAAATCGTAAAATATTAACGCACAAACGTTTTCGGAACACCTTCTGTGTTCTTCCTTAAGTTTTCAAACTGGATTTTTTATATTCTGGAACACCGCTATGAAATTTTTCAAAAAACGAATGATGATATTTCGAACGCTCGGTGTCCATTGTGCACACGTTGTACACGTTGTGTTCCCGGTTGTTCAGAGTCCCATTCAATCTTCTAATCATTATGTAATTTCTCTCGTTATTCATACAATGTAGTATTCTAGCCTTCGAGAGAAGTTACATAATGACTAGGAGATTGAATGGGACTCTGAACAATCAGGAACACAACGTGTACAACGCGTGCGCAATGGACACCGAGCGTTCGAAATATCATCATTCGTTTTTTGAAAAATTTCATAGCAGTGTTCCAGAATATAAAAAATCCAGTTTGAAAAAATGAGGAAGAACACGGAAGGTGTTCCGAAAACGTTTGTGCGTTAATATTTTATGATTTCGCATTGGTTACAGGCTTAAGTAAGTCATAATTTTGTTTATACAACCCGTTGTGCTTGTAGGAGTTATTTATAAGGCTAATTATTAAATGAATTACGATGGTTATATAGTTAGCTTCTATATGCTGGAAGACGAGATCGGACTGGAGGTCCGGATAGCATAACTGGCAACGCATCTGCACGGTAAGCAGGAGTTGTGGGTTCGAGTCCCACTCCAGGCCGATTTTTTTTCTCCCAGCTGTTCTAAATTATTTAAATTAATTAATTTATTTATAATTATTAATGTTAATAAGAGATGGCGCCTAACGCCTACCTCTAGAGCCAAATTGATTACGTAATTCATTTAGTNCTAGAAGAAACAAAATGAAAAAAATGAACCATACTTAAAGTGTTGTAATAAATAAAATGTATTTGAACATATTAAAACAAATAAATAAAAAAAATACATAAAAGTGAAAATATAAAATAAACTAAATAAACAATGCAAATAAAAATGGGGAGAATATCCTGTGAAAGGAGAGAGAAAAGGGTGTCAAGGTTATCCAATATGTAAATCATATCAGGTCTTTCAGGTGGTCAACAGGATGTTGAAGTCTTATAGTTGATAGAACTACCTTGCTAGACAGATTTGTAAATATAAAGGACTTCCACATAACATATATATGATGATTATTTCTAATGCTTTTAATGGTTTTGGCTTGTTGCCAGCACATGTCAACAGAATCAGAAAGAGCATAGACTACAAGGGCTTCCAAATATCATACTTGTGCTCCTTCAGTCATGCTTCGAAAGATAAATTTCAGTTTATGGAAACTATTTTATATGCAACTCTGAGAACTCTGAATAGAATAGCTTATATCCCAAAACATTTATCCCTTTTTAATCTTTTACCACATGTACTCCTCTCTCTTCATTCATGTGATAATCCCCCTTTCCCTTTTACTTGATTGTTTATTTAGTTTATTTTATATTGTCACTTTTATGTATTTTTATATTTTTTATGTAATATTTATTATGAATTTTTCATTTAATTTTGTTATTTATATCTTTATTTGTATATATATTATATTTTATTTTCATTTTTTTAAATTTAAATAAACTGATATTCACTTTTTGAAAGTGTTTGTTACATTCTATCCTTTTGTTTTGTTTGATTCTGAATTTTACCCGAATAGTCTAAAACAGAGGTGTCCAGCCCGCGGGCCGCATGCGGCCCAAGGCAAGTTCCAATGCGGCCCAATAAACGTGTAAACAAAACCGACAGATTTTTTTATTTTATTTTATTTATTTATTTATTTCAACGGCACAAATTCAAAAAAGACGTTTCACAAAGCAGTAAACCTTTATACATATTTTAATTTTGAGTGGAAAGGAAACATTTTCAAATACTTGGAAATGTGTGAATGAGGAAGGTATATTAAATAAATCTGAAGTTGTGACTCAAAGGAGTATAGACTCAAATTCGGGGAAAGGAGAGAAAGGCCAAAAGATAAAATGATAATGAGAAAGGTTAAATATACGAATAAAACTCTTTCTTATTAAATGAGAAAGGTTAAATATACCTTTTGTTATGCAAATATTGACCCTTAATTTTTCAACTTTTCTCACTTTTTTTATCTTGTGTCCTTTCTCTCCTTTTCTTGCTTTGTGTCTATAATCCTTTGAGTCCCAACTCCAGCTATATTTAGTACTCCTTGCAAATTTGGCTACTTTGCGTCAAATTTGGCTACCTTTTTATTAGTTTGGCGTAAAAAATATCATTTGACGCATTGGCTACTTTTTGGGTTACACATTATTTATAAATATATTAGTTGAATAAAAATGCACTTTAAAATGATATTTCGTCACTTTTTATTAATTAAAGACCCAAATAAAACAAATATTTGTGTTTTTCAAATAAATTTTTGTTTATCTCCTTTATAATAAATGAATTTATTTATTTCTAAATAAAAATTGAAAGTGTCTGTAGAAGTAATTTTTTAAAATATCCTTATTCGTAATAAAGTTTTAATGCTTATTACTATAATCTAGACATGTTAGTTCTTAAATATACTTGTATATTTAAGGATTGGGCCAAAATATACTTGGGCCACAAGTATATATATTATACTTGTGGCCCAAAACTCCATGACTTCTTCCAATGTGGCCCAAAGAAACAAAAAGGTTGGACCCCCTGGTCTAAAAAGAGCCAAAAATGTTGGTAATTAAATTGGTTCAACTTCAAACAAAGGTTTTAGTGCGAGTTTTAAAAATACAAAGCATTTTAAAGACAGTTTTAAAAATTGGAATGAAAGATACCAAAGCAATAATGGCAAAAAAAAATGCAAGAACTAATATTAAAAATGATGCAAACTGATTTAATATTGAAAAGCTCAAGGAATATAAATTTACATATACTGTGTTTTCTTGCATATAACCTATGAGTTAGTTACATGTGTGTTTAAAAAGGAAATTGAAAAGATGATGCAACTTATACAATGGGAATACAGTAGAGCATCGCTTATCCAAATCATTGGGGACTGGGGTTGTTCAGATAACTTATTTTTCGGATAACCGATTATGTACAAAAAAATATATTAACCTATCTTTTTTTTTTTTTTTTTTTTTTTTTTAAATTTT
>NW_019384525.1:707660-744966 GCF_000671375.1 Centruroides sculpturatus
TAGCGTAACTGGCAACGCATCTGCACGGTAAGCAGGAGTTGTGGGTTCGAGTCCCGCTCCGGGCCGATTTTTTCTCCCAGCGGTTCTAAATTATTTAAATTAATTTATTTATTTATAATTATTAATGTTAATAAGAGATGGCGCCTAACGCTTACCTCTAAAGCCAAATTGGTTACGTAATTCATTTAATAATTAGCCTTATACTAGCCCAATAGATTTTCGGCATTCGGTTGGTGTGTAGCTATATTATATATCGGGTTTAGCGATGTTTGTATATTTTGTTTAACCTCTCAAGACTTAATAGCTCCTGTGCTTTTGAAAATTTCTGAAATTTTGCAGGAAGGTTTATGTATTAGAAAGATTCATGCTATTAAATTTTGGTGGTTTTAAGGCTGATGTGATGGGGAGATAAAGGCTGCCCATGTGTCATATCTTGAGTAGGATTGAACTTAATGACAATTTTACTCATTATTAGCATTTAAAATATTTTATAAAACCATTCCTACTCTCAAAAGTAAGCTTTTTGCCATTTTATAATAATTAAAAATGTAAATAGTTTTTTAAATGAAATATCATAACAGATAACACCACCAGAATTTTAAATGCTGTTGAGAAAGTAAAGCAATTCATTGCTGGATTTTTTACTTTTAAATGGACCCTCATTGCATTTCTGTATTCCTTGTCTCAATTAAAGGAAAATGGCAAAGTTTTATCAAAATTGATCCATTACATTTTCAGAACAAACTCAATTCTATAAGCTAATACAAGATATGCTAGTGACCATTTATACGACAGTCATGCGATTTGTGTAATATCACTTTGTTGTACGGACTCATGAAACCACCTTATATTTCAAATGAAGTCATGGACCCCCTTTTTAAATTGCATTTTTGTATTTTGCATTGAAATTAATGGAAAATGGCAACGTTTAATCAAAATCTATCAAATGGATTTTGAGAATGAACACAATACCATAAGCCTCGAAAAAACTTCACTAATGCTCTGCTTCAAATATTGCTAATTTTAACTTTATATTGAAAAAACAAGTTTTTATTTGAATTGCATATAAAACTTAAGAGATTTTTTTTCCCTCAAAATTAAACAGAATAGTCTCCAGTTTCTAGAACAAAAAAAAACGTTTTTTTCAAATCAGTGAAATGTCATGATTTATATTTTTTTATTATGATGTAGAAAATGATTAATAATAATCCTTCAAACTGTTGTTTTGTCTAGAATTTGTTACCTAAGAATCGATACTAGACTGACCTTTTTTGCACATTTCCAGCAGTTCTGATATATATGTGAAGCAAACATTTTTGGCCTCTTTCAGGGGCCAGACTCAGGCTTTTTATCAAAAACCTTTTTTTAGCCAATCTTTTCAATTTGGAACAGTTTTTGACAGAAAAATGTTCTGGAACAAGTTATACTTAAATTAACTAACCATTAATTTCATTTAACCAATGTCATTAATGTCCAAACACTTAACAAATTTCACACCTCACAATAAATTATCACAGAAAATTATAAACTATGGCTGGTACATAATAAATCTAAAATATTGTCAAATGTATAACTGTGAATGTGTGTTCCTAAACATATCTTTTTGTATAGGATTGTCTACAAGCACTTTCCATGCATTGGAAATCACTTCAGCATCCTTGTGGTTTATGCATCTTCCCTATTGCAAGGTTTTATAAATTTCCCATGCCTCCAGTTTTGACATTAATGATGCTGGTTAATAATGTAATTGAAAAATGGACAGCTAGTTAATTTAAATAAAACTTGTTTTAGAAAATTTTTCTTTCAAAAACTGTTTAAAATTGAAAAGTTTGGCCAAAAAATATCTTCGATAGAAAGCTTGATGCTGGCCCCTGAAAGAGGCAAAAATCATTTCCAGCAATTCTGATGTATATGTGAAGTAAACATGCAAAAAGACCAGTCTAGTATCAATTTATATAGAAGTTCCAGCTGGAAAGAAGTTTTTATACCTAAGAATCCAAATCTGTATTTCTTAAAGATCTCAAACACAATCTCATTTCTCTCACCTTATTGTTAACACAGGAGTCCATAAAGCTTATCATGTTTGGTAATGCATTCTCATCTTGGTCCAAATTGAATCAAGTCTGTGGGACTGCTGTATCCAATGTGGTGAATAAGTGTCAAATTAGCCCAGGTGTTCCATTTTTAATTGAACACTCCTGTATTTCTATCAATAAAAGTAATAGATACAAGAAACTGAAAAAACATAACACTTTAATTTGCTGAGAAAATTTAATGAAAAAGCAAACATTTTCAGCCAAATCTGTTGGCCATCATCAGGCTAAGAATATTCTAATATAAATAAAATAGAACAAAAATTTAAATACAAATAAAAATAATGAATGACATATATATATATATATACACGTATAAAGAAAAAATAAAATAAAAATTATTCTTATAAATAACAAAATATGTATATAAATATATACATAAGATAATTAAATATTAAAACGTTATATAATAATACATTATATGAAATTTAATAAAATGCAAGAATATGCAAAAATACTAAAATGAAGGCATTAAATTAAGTCTCTCTAATCGTTTAAGTATTTCCAGGCCGAAGGCAATTCTTCCGAATCTCTAGAATTAATGCATGCATCCTGTAACCTGCTCTTATATATTTCAATTTTTTCGGTGTAAATCGCCAATGTCGATGAATGTACTGGTTTAATAATACTTGCTTTGTCCCATTTGACGACTTAGCCCTCAACTTGTGCCAATTGCAATAGTATTGTGGCATTAAATACAATATCAGCAAGGGATCTATTGCCACAATACTATTGCAATTGGCACAAGTTGAGGGCTCAGTTGTCAAATGGGACGAAGCAAGTATTATTAAACCAGTACATTCACCGACATTGGCGATTTGCGCCAAAAAAATTGAAATATATATGAGCAGGTTACAGGATGCATGCATTAATTCTAGAGATTTGGAAGGGTTGCCTTCGGCCTGTAAATACTTAAACAAACGATTAGAGAGCTCTTAATTTAATGCCTTGATTTTAGTATTTTTGCATATTCTTGCATTTTATTGAATTTCATATAATGTATTATTATATAATGTTTTAATATTTAATTATCTTATGCATATATTTATATACATATTTTGTTATTTATAAGAATAATTTTTATTTTATTTTATTTTTTTTTTTGTTTAACATACTGCTGAGTGAGTGTACCTCAATTGTAATAGATACAGTTTTAAGTAAAACTGGCAAAATAGTATAAACATACGAGGCATGTCTGGAAAGTAAGTACCATTTTGGAAAAACTTGCATAAAAAAAATATTTTTTCAAAACAAAATTTATTTTTACATGAAAGATTATGTTGGAAACTATTTTTCTACATAGTTACCACCATTATTCAGACATTTGTCATATTGGGAAACCAACTTGTCTATACCCTCTTCAAAGAAAGATGCCACCAGTGAAGACAGCCACTGCTGAACATAGATTTGTGACAATCTCATGCAAAACAGTTTTTGAAATTTGTGGAAACTCGTCACAAAGCAATCTTATTGTAAACTGTCTGTTTTCAAGAATTTTCTCATTCACTTTTGCAACCAAACCATCATTGACAGCAGAAGGCCGGCCACTCCGTGCTTCGTCATGAACATTGGTGCGTCCAGCATTAAATTGTCAAACCCACTTTCTCACTATTCCATCACTCATTACATTTTCACCATAAATCTCTACAAGTTGATGATGAATTTCAACTGGCTTAACATTCTTTGCGTTCAAAAACCGTATTACAGAACGCACTGCACAGTCGGCGGGATCGGCAATCATCTTAAACATTTTGAACGCTCACTAACACATGGAAAAACAACACAGTCTGGCTCTAACGGCGTCACTGGACTGACAATCAACCAGAGACACGTATATGCAGGTGCTGAACTGTGATACTACCACTGTGGTGGCGGTAAAACGAAACGGTACTTATTTTCCGGACACGCCTCGTACTTGTTACTGCTTTCACACACAATTTTATCCTGAGTGTTCAAGCAGTTTTCCTGGATTACTTTATATAACTTCTGCAAATTTTTTTCTTATTGGTAATTAAATTTGATTCACATTACATACCTTTTATTTTAAAGGTTAGTATTATAAAAAATTTGATCAAATTTTGGAAAGTTATGATGGAAACTTGTCTTTTACTATTGTATTCAAAATTTATAATTACAATTTCTAATATATTTAAAGAATAATTCTAAAATAATTTTTTCTTTTATAGGGAAAATTGACCCAACCTCAAATGCTTACTGTTTCGGATATTGAAGATATGTTTGTTCCTCTTATAGATGGATTTTTTGTTTCCCTAGAAGAAGCAGAATCAGTAATAGATAGGTATTATTTTTTTGTACATAATGTAATAATTAACTAGTGAGGTTAGTTTAATGTTTATGAATCAAGGAATTGATATGTCATTTGTTTTAAAACTTGATCAGTTTATTACATTCAAAAATGAGCTTTTTGGAATAGTTACAATTTATACAATTTTTTAAAATTATAAAATCATCTCAAAATTTTTCTAACTAGTATTGCTAATTCATTTATAGGTGTATATTTTTTAAAAAATAGAACCTAAATCAATTCATGCTTATGTAAGATATAGAATACACAATTATAAAGCAATATGAAGAAAATTGGCTATTTTCAAAACAAAATTTAAATGTAAATTTCCATTAGTGACTGCATCAGCATTAACCATAGTACACAACCATTTGTCATGCAGTGAACATTGATTACTCTAATGTTTCAGTCTTCTTAATTGAACTTCTTCAGAAGATATCTGAATTTTACATTCTAAAAAGAACAATGCTGCCACTTAGCTTATTCTAAAATAGTTTACAATGTTTCATTTTTGGAACAAAACAAATTTTGAAAGCACGCTTGTTGGACTTTTACATATTGAATAAAATATCATGATAAATGATAGAAAATAAAAACCCCAAACTACATGTATACATTTTGTTTTTGTCTTTTTATCATGATATAAACAAAACAGAAAAACTCTACTTTATACTTTACAAACTTTACTCCAGTATTTACAATCTCTATACAAGTCAATTACTAACATGTAATCTTGACACTATCTGTACTGCAGTATCCTCATAATTAGTTCACTCTTAGGTTTTTTTCAAGCAACACTTTCCAGGCTGCTGAAATTGTAGCATTTTCTCTATAAGAAGATACAGTAAGGTCACTAGCATACCACTGGGCTGTCATGGTCCCTTAGATCACTACTGTGATCCAAGAAGACCATGATACCTCTAGTAAGAGGTCTGACTGTCATATATGATAGTATCCAAGACCATCACACCAGCTGTGGGGGGTGGAGTGCCACTCCAAAGTGTAGGCAGGATTGAGGTGTTCACCATGAGGCTTCCAGACACAAACACAGCTTTTGTTGGTGTCCAAACTGAATCTGGATTTGTCACTGTAGATGACCCGGTTCTGTTGTGGTCCAGTCCCGTTGGAATTGACACCACTCCAAACAGAAGCAATGGTGGGTGGTGTCAGTGGCAGCACATGTAATGGCTGCTGCAATATCAAATGTTCTTCACTTAGGCACATCGAAATGATACGGACAGACATGGGGATCTGTACTCCATACTAGTAGTGCCACCTGTGTCCAGATGGCAGACAATGATACAGTTGGCCACGTGCGTGCGTGTTTGTTGGAGGAGCATTGGTCCTCTCGGGCTAGTGGTCTGTCGAGGCCCTCCCAATCCTGGGCATCATGTATGCTGCCAGCTCTCTCTCGTCCACTTGTCCCAACACCTCAGTATTGTCAGAATGGCCTAGATGGCAGGCTATTTGGTGAGACAAGCATCCGGCTTCTCTCAATCCAATTATCCTTTTCCTTTCACTTTGTTAGTTGTTCATATGGTCTTGGATTGTGACATAAAGAAATCTCTAGTGATCTTCTGCAACAGGTAAACTACAGACAGGATACCTTTGTGCACTTTTTTGTAGGCCAAAGGGATGCACTATAATGCCCTCTGCTGGCATTACACAATGAATCATCGTGCCATAATTCTAATCATTTCCATATCTGCTTGAGATTTATCTATATGCTACATTTTGCAGCAATACAACAACTCCTTGGTGTGCTAATTTTAAGGCTTTCTCTAACTATGGGGTCTTGTAAATAAGACTCTTTGCTTGGCCCAAAGGAAAAATTAAAAAAAAATAAAAGTTTAAAAGATAAAAGATTATGATTTTAAAAAGTATGCATATACATATATAATCTTTCAGAAGCATCAAGTTCTGGAAGTGACATCACTGAACTTATTAAATAAACCCTATATTAAAGAGTTAGACCTTTTAAGGTCTTAATAGTGTTTATTTGGGAAATGTTACTGAACATTTTTATCTTAGTTGTTGTTAGGGAATTTGTCCTATAAGTTTGCAACAGGAATTTTAAAACACTGTGTGTGTGTTTGTGACCAAGTTTTGTGGTAATAATAAATGATGTGGTGATTTCTAGTTACATGGAGAATTTGGTCTCTGTGTACGTACAATGCTCCATGTCCTGGTTTTTTAAACTGTTTTGGAGAATTGCATTTTCACTGTAGTTGTCTCTGCACAACCACATAGATATTTTTAGAAATATTATTGTTATTAAATAATAATATTATATATAAATTACATGTTTCTCTGTTTTTTATTATTTTCTGTTTTGAATTTGAAACTTTGTTTTCTCTAATTTTCCTTTGAAAGTAATGGTTACTACAGACAGAATACACACCTTACTTGTTTTTCCAGCAAAATGAGACTTAGTGCATGTGCTCCAGTGCCACAAAAAAAGTTTAAAAAACATTTCATGAACATTCTTAAGACAGAATCTGCAATGAATTTTAAAAATTAAAATGTCAACATTTTAACTAGAAGGATAAACTAAAGAAAATTTCTCAAGAAAGCTGTAAATGTTTGGAAAAATTTATTCCAAACTGCTTGAAAAGCGAGTAAGGTATGTATTCTGTTGTATTATTTGTAATTACCTGTTCTAGTCTGGACCACGTAATCATTAAATAGTTACTAAAAGTATAAGTAAAGTGATACTATGTGTATTTCCCACTAAGTCTATATATAACTGCAAATAAACTTTTGTCTGTGGTTTTCCATCATAATTGTTACAGAATTTAACCTGAGATTTTTTAGAATAGACACTGAAGAAACACAACTCTTTGAATATTAAAAATTTTAATGTAATCTTTCAATTTCATTAATATTTGTTATTCTACAGTAGACAGATCAGCAAACAAACTTTTAACTTCTAATTCTTTTGACTTTGCACATAACCTGAAGATGGTCTTTTAAGGCCAAAAGTATCAATACTAGAAATTAAAAATATTTTTTGTCAGTCTGAAAGGTGGTTTTAACTACTGTAAGATAATAAACTAGTTAATAAATATACAAAGAAAGATTCTTAATTTAATTTATAAATGAACTAGCAGACCCAGCCACATGTTGCTGTGGCTCAAAATGTATCTATTATAAATGTATGACACTTCCCCTGCGGGAGGAATTTCAAAAAATCCCTTCTTAGTGTACATTCACTTCCCCCGCGGAGGGAATTCAAATGCGATTGACATGGATGGATGCTACAAATTTAGCTTTGATTTAGAACTGCGATTCTGAGTGATTCTTCTACTTGGAATATAAGTGCTATATATTTTCTTATTCCAGAAGTTACAAGGATCCCAACAATACCATTTTTGTGAATACAGTGGTACCTCAGGATACGAAAGCCCCAGCATACGAAATTTTCAGGATACGACACGAAATTCGAACATATTTTTGCTCCACGATACGAACAAAAACTCACCATACGACGTTACATTAGTTCGCAGCGCCATTTTTTATTCACTTCTGTTCGTCAGTCTCAGTCCGCGTGTTTGCTTCGTCATGGAAGGATCTCACTTGATAAAGGAAATCTCGAGGTATTATCACAAAGTGACTGATTTTATTGAAAAGGAACATCCCGAAAAGGTTCACACTGGCCGTATTGCTGCTCGGAGTAATGACATTTGCCTAAGTCATTTTAGAAACATTTTAAAAAGTAGGCAAAGCCAAACCTCTTTGGATAGATATTTTACCAAGCGACCTCTATCCAGTGAAAGTGCTGGTGGAAGTGAAGGAAAGAAAGCAAAAAGCAGTGAATAAAAATAAAAAATATATATATATATAAAACAACACTAATTTTTTTTAATCTTTTCTAAGTTATTTTTAAGTTATTGTTACATTATGTTATGTAAGTTAAGTTTTACTATCATTTCTCTTCTCCCTCTCTTCCGTTACCAGTTTACACCTCCACCCTGGTCTATCCTCAAAGATAAAGTGCAAATAAAACTACATTTTTTTTTATCAATTATTATTCTATTATGGTTATTTATACATTTACAACTACAAAATGCATTTTTCAGTGTTTTCCTTACTATAGTTATTATTTTTTTAATGTATTACTTAGCTTTAACTTGAGTGTGTTTTTCGTATTGGAACGAATTATTTGGTTTTACATGTAATCATATGGGGAAAAAATGATTCACCTTACAACATTTTCATGATACGATCTGAGTGTCGGAACGGATTAATTTCGTATCCTGAGGTACCACTGTATTGAGTGATTATTCGGAAAGATATACCCAACAGAACAATTACACCTTTTGGTTGATTAACCGGAAAACTGCAATTTATTCGGACTGCCTGACAGGAGCTAGGTCTCCATCATACTGTAAGTACATCTCTTAAATTTCAGCATACTCTGGCCTCCAGTTACAGAGATATTGCTTATTTCTGGTAAACTTCAAAAGAGGCTACTGGGCTTCCTGTTTGGATTAGAAGAAAATTATTCGGGTATTTGTGAGAGGACATCAAATGTTATATGTCCACAAAATTTGGTGCAGATATCCTCAGCCAAATTTGAATTATGTACATTTGACCAAATTTTCTGTTATATAGATTAGCTATTCCATCTCGTTGCTATAGAAACGGCCACCTTTATCTTTGCATCATAGCAAAGAAGAGCTATATTTATAGTTTAATAATAATATTACCTTAGACATTATATATTTTTGAAATAGTTAGATTATAGGGAATCTTTTGGTAATTTATTGATTAATTATATAGTTATTTTGTCATAATTTTATTTTATTATTAATTGAACATTGTTTGTATCTAAAATGGATAAATAATATAAATAAGATGGACATTATAAGTAATACCACTATGGAAGAGATGAGAGCATCTGCTTTAGAGGTGGTTAGCGAACTTAAACAATATATTAATGAAAATAATGNTATAATTATTTTGTCATAATTTTATTTTATTGTTAATTTAACATTGTTTAACATTGGATAATTTAAATCAGTGTTTCTCAACCTCTAACGAATCGTCGCCCCCTTCAATAAAACCCTTACTTAGTATTGCCCCCTTCAATGAAACCGTTACGTGGTATCGCCCCTTCAATAAAACTGTTTGTAGTATCGCCCCCTTCACTTCAAAATTCCGATGCCAAGGGCCAAGGCTAATGCCAAATTTGTACTGCATTGAATACACTAGTGACTAGTATAATGTTATTTGTTTAATTATCATACAATATAACGAATAAAATATCTAATTATTCTTAATATAATGTTTTACTGTATCGCCCATAAAATTGTTTTTCAGCCCCCAAAATATAAATTGTTACTAATCGCCCCCTCAACATGAAAAAACACCCACATAGGGGCGATATCGCCCCCGTTGAGAAACACTGATTTAAATAATACAAATGAGATGGACATTATAAGTAATACCACTATGGAAAAGATGAGAGCATCTGCTTTAGAGGTGGTTAGCGAACCTAAACTATATATTAATGAAAATAACGGTTGAAAATTCAGTACACCAAAACACTCGCAGTTTATTATAAATTGCGTTGAGCATGTGATCGATATTTTTATGGATAAACCATACAAACATGAGTTACAAACTCTTATTGAAAAAGTAGACTTAATTTTGAATAAGGTATCTATTAATGAGAGCATAGACATACAAAAGAAAGTTCTAGAAAAAAATCACAAAATTAGACTTTCAAGACAATATGAAGGAGAAACAAATGACATATAGTGCTATTCTTCAGAGGCCACCTATGAAAACATATGCTGCAATGAACAAAATAAAACCTAAAGATGGAATACTGATGTATAGAAAAACAGACAAATTAAGTAATAGTGACAAAGTACGAAAGATTTTGCAAGACAATATCAGACCATCTGAAATAAATTTCGGCATTGAACGAGTCTGAAACATAGGGAGAGGGGGATTGGCCATTGAATTAGATCGTATGGAAGATGTCCAAACCTTGGAAAATTGCATCAATACAAAGATCCCCAATTTAACTACTAGACACCCTAAAAACAGGAGACCACATGTAATGGTACATTCAGTGCCTAGTACAGTGGATACAGAAGACATACCAATATTAATTTTGGAGCAAAATGGATTTCTAAAGCATAAGTACACAACTGAAAATATTCACGAATTCTTTAAAATTAAATTTAATGTAGGCAAGAAAGGAGGAAGATATAAAAACTGGGTAGTTGAGACCTCCCCTGAATTAAGGCAACAAATTTTGAAAGAGGGAAAATTAAACGTTGATTGGTTGCGATGCAGAGTCTCCGATTTTTGCCCTGTACTACAATGCTTAAGATGCTGCAGATTTGGTCACTTGACTAGGAATTGTGACTTGCCTAAAAAAATATGCAGTCACTGAACTGAAGAGCACTCATATAATAAATGTGTAAAGTACTATTTTATTTTTCCGACTTTTCCAACGATTATCGACACTACTGTGTGCCGGAAATAGCCGTTCCCTAACGGGTACTTTACGCAGATTCGCGTTAATGTGCCAGGCCTGGACTTTAAGCGTGCACCGAATTAA
The DNA here is from genome assembly GCF_000671375.1 of Centruroides sculpturatus. Classification (NCBI taxonomy): domain Eukaryota; kingdom Metazoa; phylum Arthropoda; class Arachnida; order Scorpiones; family Buthidae; genus Centruroides; species Centruroides sculpturatus. The sequence continues at coordinate 718,636 of NW_019384525.1, forward strand.
ATAATGACAAAGTTTGTCAATAACAAAAATCAAATATTTAATTAAACTTCTAGTAATAAACTATATACAGTATTTAGTAAAAATCAAACAATAATTTATTCAATGAAATTCAACAAGAATCAACCCGACAAAACTCAAATCAATCTATTTCTAACTTAATTCTATTCCCCTTTGGAATTCGACAAAAATCAGACTTAAACTTATAAACAATAATTCTTATAAATTAAAGATCCTAATCGTCACCTCAATATACTAGGAACCTATTTCCTCAAACTATCAAGACTTTCTATAATCGTTGATCCACCAATCGAATAACTTCAAAATCACCTTGGAACTATTTTATTCTATCGGACACCTCTCTCGTTCACTGCTACGAAGCTCACCAAAGCTTGTTGCTATCAGGAGTTCACCTCAGGCATCTTCACTTGGCGTTCTGTTTTTATACTGTGAGGTGACGTCACAATTCTGAATGAGATCACTCCCTCATTTACATACTTATTCGCTAACAATAAATCTTTTTCTATTTGTCTGGCAGCCTATTTTTCCAACAATACTCGCTAACCTTTTACATTATTCGTTTTCACAATTTTCTGGACGTTTTTATTCTTTAAGGTTTAGCGAGTCCCTAATTCGTGCTTGTGGGGTCTCCCCCCTTTTCTCGTTGCGGACTTACTTTTTTTCCACTCGGGAAGCGCAAGTGTGCGCGAGTTTTTCTATGGCGCTTTTCTTTCGTCGGTGAGTTGGTTTCTCTTCTATTTTTAAGTTCCTAAGGTGAATGGTGAGGAAACCTTCGTCCTAACAAAACATAAGCCCCAAACAAAAAATAGAATAATAAGCAAAATAAAAGTAAATAAAAATAACGCTCGGACTTTGGTTCCTTACAAATGCCCCAAACGAAATAACACCCCTATATGCTGCAATTGTAAATATGAAAGGGCTCTAAATTGTGCCCATAATGCACAAAGTGGTTCCTGTCCTGTGTACAACAGAGTGAGGGAGAAATTAATAAATAATACAGATTATGGAATCTTTAATAAATAAAATGATATGCATACTACAAATAAACCTTAGAAGGAGTATAGCGACTTCTTCACTCCTTAACATCAAATTTTCAGACTTTGATATCATTTTAACATAGGAACCTTATTGTTGTATTGATTCTCCTAGTTGTCTTGCTACTAAATGTACCATTTTAAAAGGTACGAATGACTATCCATGGGCTGCCACTATTGTGGTAAACAATAATTTACCAATTTTGTTACATAAATCTTTCAGTAATGAAAATATTGTTTGTTTGGAAACTTATATTGCCAGTGATAGAATTATAATAGTTAATGTATACTGCCCTGGTGATACTCCTCTTGACGATATCACTTGTGATTTACAAAACATACACAAATTTCAAGGAGAAAACATCATTGTGGCAGGAGATTTTAATGCTCACTCCCCAACTTGGGGAGGAGATCAACTCAATCATAGGGATGAGGGATTTGAGGAATTTTTCTCAACCAATAATCTCTCAATAATAAACAATCCTCTTTCTCTGCCTACTTATTCCAGTATACATGGAGAAACTTGGATAGACCTTACGGTCTCAGCAGTAACTGTGTGCAGAGGATTTGTGGTTGGCAGGTGCTGGAAGAGGACTCCTTGAGCGACCATTTGTACATTGTATACAAATTTGCCTCACAAACTCCTGAATTATCTGCTGTGTATGATTCACAGCTTCATTACAACCCATCCAGAGCTGATTGGAGCTCTTTTAATAACTTTTTAGATACGAACCTTGAATTTTACAACATGGAGGATCTAACCTGGGCTAGGAGGCAAATTGCTCAAAATATTACTACAATCAATCATGCCTGTGAACTATTCATATCGAAAACTATAATGAGAAGACCTATTCCTTGGTGGACTTCTAGACTTAGTGAATTAAGAAAAACATGTAACAAATGCAGAAGAGCATACCAAAGATGTAGATGCGAACCCACTAGAACTAGGCTTAAAAACATATACTTGGACAAGTAGAAAACATACAAGGAAAAATTGAAGACACTAAAATTACATCTTGGAAAGAATACTGCAGCAGGAAATCAAAAATCCCTTGGGAATATATCACCATGATTTGTACTGACAAGTTGCATAGACCACAAGTTTTAACTAACAACAACTCCATAGCTACAAACATCATAGACATACTCAATAAACAAATAGATAAGTTCTGCATTTCTGATTCTCATACTGAGGATAATCTCTGGCAAAGCATGCTCAGACAAAACAGATATGATCACAAAAATGGTGGAATATGAAGATTTGCCTTTTCAACAACATGAGATACATAATGCAATTACTCATCTCAGGAATGGTAAAGCCCCTGGTGTGGATGGCATGACTGCTACTATCGTGAGAAAAATCTGGGATATTATTCCAGAACAGGTTGAAGAGCTATTTAATACCTGCCTTTCTATAGGTTATTTCCCAGACAAATGGAAAATTGCACACAATTCCTGTACCCAAGCCAGGCAATCTGAAGAATTAAGATCTATCTCTCTTCTCCCATTCATGGGAAAAATGCTAGAGAGACTCATTGCGAATAGACTAATATGGCACCTAGAAACAAATAAACTTCTCAGTAATTCCCAGTATGGATTTCGACATCAAAGGTCTGCAACTGATGCTATATATGAATCGACTAAAATTATAAAACATATAATAAATAATAATAACAGATTTGTGCTTGCTATCAGCCTTGATATTAGCAAGGCCTTTGATAGCACTTGGTGGCCATTAACATTGTATCAACTGCGACAGAAGAGATGCCCTGCTAATATATATAGAATACTACAAAACTATCTTTCTGACGGAACTGCAATTATGCAAAAAGGAACCATTGAAGTTAGGAGGAACGTAGTAAGAGGATGTCCACAGCGTTCAGTCATTGGCCCTTTGTTATGGATAGTTACATTTGATCTCATTCTTGAACAGAATTTTGGGCAGGATGGACTTATTGCCTATGCTGACGATCTGTTGGTTTTGGTCAGTGGTAATAGTAGAGACGACCTTGAGCATAAAGGGACAGCAATTCTGGATAAAATATATATATATGGGGAAAAGAGCATAAATTACAATTCAATGCCATGAAAACCAAAGGCATAATTTTCAACTTCCCTAGAAGGCCTAACTTATACTTATGAGTACCCACGATTTGAATGGGTGGTGTTTCTGTTTCCATTAAAAAAAATATAAAATATCTGGGAGTTATTCTGGATAGCAGACTATTGTCGGCCTGATCACATAGAATACATATCAAAGCGTGCAGGCCTCATCTTCCAAACATTCTCCAGGGTTGGACAAAGCACATGGGGACTTACATATGAAGCTCTAGATATCATTTATAATCAACTTTTTGTATCGATAATCACTTACGCCTGTGGTGTTTGGGGTTCGGCCTCACACAACACCCATCCTAAAAGGAAATTAATATCTGTACAAAGAAAGGCTATAATTCTCCTCACTAAAGCATATAGAACGGCCCCAAATGCTTCCTTATAAGTTATTACAAGGAAACCTCATATTGACATTCACATAAAATATTTTGTCTGAATTTGCCACCTTAAATGGAGAGAAAATATTGATACTTCCACAGATATCATAGATGTTAATGATATAGAATTCTTGACTCCTTTTGACCAATCCATAAATCCCTGTTTGCCTCCACCTCAAATGACTGATGAAACACATGAAAGCAATATTATTATATATACTGATGGTTCCAAAATAAATAGCTATGTTGGATGCACCTTTGTAGCATATGCACATAATCAGGAAATCTATAGTCAAATGTTCCAACTTGGCGAATTATCAACTATATTTCAGGCAGAAATGTTTGCTATTTTAATGGCTGTTACCTGGAATAATGATACCTATAATGACTGTTATATAACAATAATTAGTGAAAGTGCCTCCTCTTTGGCTATACTTCATAATAATAAACTTCATCCTATATCTACCAAAATCAAACATCTGGTTTGTACATATAATATGTACACTTTTCAGTGGACAATGGCCCATCATGGGACTGTCAGAAATGAGCGGGCAGACTTTTTAGGAAAAACCGGCTGCCACTAACACCTGTCTCCCTGTCTCATATAATAAAATAAGCATGAATGTAGTGAAAAGAATTCTATGGCTGGAACTTATGAGTGGCAAAGCAGATGGAATGAATGTGAAGGATCCAACACACACAGATTTCTTCCAAGTATCGAAGAAACTTATAAATTTAAATGGTTTAAACCAAATCACTGGATAACTCAATTTCTCACAAATCATGGGAAATTTGCCAGCTATTTCGCCAGGTTTTCTGGACTTAATACAATTTTATGCCCTATATGTCAAATCAAAGACGGAAACAAACACTATATTTTCCATTGTCCGATACTTGAAAGGGAACAAAATGAAATTCAAACCATACTACACCAACAAGGCATATCTTGGCCATGTGATCTACCTAATCTTATTAATACAAAAAAGAACTTTTTCTATTTTAACAACTTAACCAAACGATATGGTAAACATAAATGGTGCATAAATAGGAATTATGCACCATTAGGGCATAATTCCTATTTACTCTGAAAGTTTNTTATTATATATACTGATGGTTCCAAAATAAATAGCTATGTTGGATGCACCTTTGTAGCATATGCACATAATCAGGAAATCTATAGTCAAATGTTCCAACTTGGCGAATTATCAACTATATTTCAGGCAGAAATGTTTGCTATTTTAATGGCTGTTACCTGGAATAATGATACCTATAATGACTGTTATATAACAATAATTAGTGAAAGTGCCTCCTCTTTGGCTATACTTCATAATAATAAACTTCATCCTATATCTACCAAAATCAAACATCTGGTTTGTACATATAATATGTACACTTTTCAGTGGACAATGGCCCATCATGGGACTGTCAGAAATGAGCGGGCAGACTTTTTAGGAAAAACCGGCTGCCACTAACACCTGTCTCCCTGTCTCATATAATAAAATAAGCATGAATGTAGTGAAAAGAATTCTATGGCTGGAACTTATGAGTGGCAAAGCAGATGGAATGAATGTGAAGGATCCAACACACACAGATTTCTTCCAAGTATCGAAGAAACTTATAAATTTAAATGGTTTAAACCAAATCACTGGATAACTCAATTTCTCACAAATCATGGGAAATTTGCCAGCTATTTCGCCAGGTTTTCTGGACTTAATACAATTTTATGCCCTATATGTCAAATCAAAGACGGAAACAAACACTATATTTTCCATTGTCCGATACTTGAAAGGGAACAAAATGAAATTCAAACCATACTACACCAACAAGGCATATCTTGGCCATGTGATCTACCTAATCTTATTAATACAAAAAAGAACTTTTTCTATTTTAACAACTTAACCAAACGATATGGTAAACTTACCACCATTAGGGCATAATTCCTATTTACTCTGAATGTTTAGTGTATCTATTAATTCAAATATTCTTTTACTATTTGTTAATGCAGTGTATTTTCTGCTANATGACCGTTACGACTAAAAATAAACTTCGCTAGGTCTTACTTTCAAAGGGAGGTCTTATATTTCGCAATTCAGCAAAATCTGTGCTAGGTCTTATTTTCTGCGGATGTCTTATTTTCGGGGAAACACGGTATATAGATTATATTGTCAAAATAATTTTGAAAATTTAAATTGTTAATGAAGAATTTGAAAATTGTGCCACTCGCCAAATCGATTAAGTCCATAAAACAAAAAGTGGAGAAAAGTGACAAAGTAATATATGTTCTTTTTGAACTTATATTTGAATTTATATTTTACAAGGAATTTTATCCTTGTAAAATGTAAATTCAAATAAACATTGTAGAATGTGTTATTGCAGATGTAGCTGTTATTTAATGACATATAAAATGTATAAGATAGCATAGATATGCTATAATCGTTATTATTATTATGATCTTGGTGTGATTGAGGGAGTTAATCAATTTGGCAAGTGAAAAACACAATAACATCAAATTCAGTCTTCACATTAGTGCATATTTTTTAGTAAAATTTTTTTGCAAAAATGAATAATAACTATTCTGTTCCTGTTACAATGGTTAACAGTAACAGAATAGTTAATTTAAATAAATTAATAAAAATTTTGGTTAAATTGATTATTCAGCAACATAAATGACGTTGTCTTCATCAGCTGTATTTGAGTCTCATCATGTGGATTTGTTCTTAAATTTTTATAAAAATCATGTTTAATAGGAGGAATGTAAAAAATTATTTGTTTTATGCATCTTGATATAATGGGTTTTCTTTTTTCTAAAAACAATTGTTGCCAAAATTCCATATTCAATAAAACAATTGTTCAGTATTTCCTAAGTATACTTCTGTGGCAGTTGGACTGTAACTAATTTCTTTTAATTACTTTTACTTTGTGATGAGATAACATTAAATAATTTACCGTTATTTACAAAGTACTGGTCAGCGCACACTGCAGCGTTGCAATCGCAGTGTGTGCTAGTGGATTAACATTACAGTATGGAGTTACTTAGATTGACTTCTGAAATAAAAATTTTTTTGATGGCCAATAAAATTTTGTCATTAAGTGGTATTGATTCTTATTATTAGGAAAACTTCTTATGAATATAAAAAGTTACGAGTATATCAAGTGCTTTCACACTAAAATAAAAAAAAATTGAAATGTAGAGTTAATTGATATGGCTTGTGAATGGCTCAATTATTGTATATAAATATTAAATTTGCTTATTAAATTAATATAAAATTATAAGCATTTGGTTATTTCAGTTTAATGGAACAGATTCCAATAATTTTTGCCGATTCGATACAGACTGAAATAATTTTGGGCCCTGCCATTCAAGCTGGCTTAGAAGCATTGAAAGTAAGTGGATATTAATGATATTTTAAAGTTACAAACTTTAGAATTATATACAATACTTAAAATTCATTATAAAGTGTCTTTAAAATAATTTCTTAATTTTATTTTTTAAAATTGGATAAATGATTTGTTATAAATGTGGGAATCCGGAGCTAAGGAAGCTTGCTTCTTGCCTGTGTTCGGCTTCAGATTGGAAAGATTCGCCCCAGGGTCACTGGATGGGATGTTAGTAATATTTAATTTGGGTACAGGAAGTTCTTATGATCTTCCTGTCTATTTTTCCTGACACCAGCCTAATTTGAGCATTAGCCATGCTATTGAATATATTTATATACTTTTCTGAGAGGGAGGGATCATAGATCCATAATAAGACTTTGGCTGATAATTGAGATCAAGAAAGAGGCCAGTTTTTTGCATCAAATAAACAAAATAAAATAAAAATCAAATACATAGAGATTTTAAGCCCCTATCTGGACATGAGAGAGAGAGAGAGAGTTTACATCAACTTAAACACTACCTTGATGGAAGGATTTGGAGTGTCTCGTTGATCTTCTTCCAAATGCGGTAGCACAGGCAGTGAAGTCAGCAGACATCAGTTTGAGGAGTAAGTGGAGTGGTGGAAGATGACTTTGAGGTCGAGCACCAAAGTAAAATCGGATAAGAACTCCCTGAATAGTTGGAAATTGTCTCTTTTTATTCAAAGTCTCCTCCAATAGAAATTATGAATTTGTTTGCTGACAGATGTACAGATGGTTAGATATTCAGATGGTCATTAAGATTAGAGACAAGTTCTTGTGAAGGAAAGTTCAATTTCCCCTTTTGGCACAAAAGTGTCATCTGTTAATGAAAACAAGATGTGAAAAATATATTAATATATACAAGGTGTGACAATTAAATTCCAGGAATGTGGTAATAAAAGGACACAAAGAACATATAATGAAAAACCCTTTTAATATGTTTCAAAGTAATCCCCCTGGACGGCAATGCACTTCTCGCAATGCTTGTACAAATTCTTGAAACACATGGCAAAGTCACTTTCGTTGACAGCTCTCAATTCCTTGGTCACATTGAGCTGTATGTCCTCTAGGTCGTCGAATCTTTATCCCTTCAATGTGATTTTGATTTTCAGAATCCAGTAAAGAGGGGTCATCATCAACATCTTGAATAAACTGTTGACATGCTTCCAGCTGGAGATGCTTTTGGTCCTCAGTAAGATAGTGCAGAATGAAGTGGGAGCAGATTTTTCTTTAGCCCAAATCATCGGTGATGATTAAGTGAGTTTTCTCCAGATTGATACCAGTTGTCTCCACTATCATCCGAATAGACATTCGATGGTTATATCACAGCAAGTCTCTGATTTTTTCGATGTTTTCTGGTGTTTGAACTGATTGAGGTCATCCAGAGTGAGCATTGTCCTCAAGATCTTCCCGACCATCCCTGAAACACGCAAACCACTCGAAAACACGAACAGAATAGGGCATCATTCCCATAAACTTGTTTGATGAGGGCATACGTCTCTGTTACACTTTTACCCAACTTGTAACAAAACTTAATGTTCACTTTTTGTTCCATGACAAAAACGTGACAGCACTTTCTCTCAGCAATATTGAATGGAGTACAGAAAAAGAACGAGTTAAGAGACACGAACAAATCTTTGCAGACAAGTAGCCAGATGGTTGAACTATTATGACAAGCTTAGTGAAGTTTCTGCACACTGATACTGAAGCTACACGACCAGTCCTGGAATTAAATTGTCACACCTTGTATTTTACCACTTTAATTTAAGAAATATTTGGAAGGAGAATAATTTTACCAAATAAGAAAAGAACACATCTTTGCTTTCCCCATCAAAAGAAGAGGGAAATGATTTGGATTAAGATCCAGATTAGGGTCATTTTTCTAGATTGTTTAAATGAAATGTACATGGTGCGGTGCTAAAATCCAGACAAAATTCAATTTCAAATTCCCGCCATTCTATACCACCGGTAGATGTTGTGTTTGTAATTCAAATAGCTTGACACATGTACTAAACCATCATAACCTTGAAACAGTTGTAATGTTGAAACCAAGTGTTGAGTATAACCAAGGAGCTGCGATTATCAAAAGTGTTCATGCTGGGTGTTCAGCGACAGAAATCATTCAGTTCTTCAAGTAACCGAGATCAACTGTGTATGATGTCGTCGCCAAGTACAATGAGTTGGAGAAGTCCAATGAAGGTTTTACAACACTGACAAGGAAAACTCACTTGAAGGAGCGCGTTGTCAGGACGCATTAAAGTGAGCCTGTGCACGCTTCAGACCAAGAATGGAGACAGTCATTCAAGCAGCAGGGGGATGTATTGAGTAAATGTATTCTTTATGGCCTTACAATGTGGTTAAAAAAAAAGTTGTAAACCTTTTCGCTTTTCGCAATAAAAAATATGTTTGGAAAAAATGTGTAATTTGTCCGGATTTTGGTGCCGCACCCTGTAGAATTAATACATTTTATAATTTCTGTTCTGATTCTCACATAAGCATTTGTTTCAAAATTCTTAATATAATTTAGGACTAAAATTATTTAAATCTAAATAGTTTTACTTCTATATAGTTTAACAGTCATTTAAATTATAACTTGTATTATTTGTATATAACTTTCCAGGAAAATCCCCATACACAATGCATTTGCAACACTCTTTTTGTTTAAAATGCACTTCTTTGTTTTGCATACGTAATTAAGAAATGTTTTTATTATTATTATATTGTCGTAGCATGAAGCTCCTCAGTTTCATTTTTACAATTTTGTGAGCATCCGAGGGCCAGGGGTCGATCTTTTCTGACCACTTACTCGGCATCGGTTGAGAGAACCCGCTCTGTGTTTTGTGGATGGCCATAAAATATATAGATTAAGATCGTTAGATTTCAACCCAGTCAGGACTGATACCAGTTAAACCATTAATTTCAATTGCGGTTTAACTCACAATCTAGAATTTAAGGATATCTCTAAAAAGAATGTTAATTTATGAGTGGGGAGGATGGTGAGTTAGAGATAGGAGTCCAATCTTTAAAGAAAAGTTCCAATAGACAGATTAACAAATAACAACTAAAAATTTAATGGAATGAAAACAAAATACATTTGAATACATTGATCTTATAGAATAGATATATCATTATCTTAGATATATTTATCTATATCTCTATTCTATTCCTAACATATATATATATATATTCCCGAGAGAGAGTTTACAAATAATTCTATAAAAAGAATACCTCTGGTTGATGCAATCTAAATGATATAATATATGGAGACAGAGGAGGGTTGGATGGTAGTAAGATGGAACTTCTACACCTGACTGCTTCCTTTTGGGGCGAATCTTCTTATATGGCTGTCCTCTTCTCCATGACTGTTGTGGATTATGGTCTCTATGACTGTCCTCTTCTTAGGGCAGTTGCAAGATACTATTGACTGCTTGTCAAATATGGTGCATTCCAAATCTTCGTGAACTGCCCCGAAAATGGGAATTTGCCCTTTTTATTGCCCCTTTCCTCCAATCACACTCCACAATATCCATTATCTGATGGGATGAACTGATGATCAACAGGATTTTCCCCCTGACTCAGATGACAGATCAACAGCAAGATAAGGGAAATTGAAGAAAGTTTAAATTCCATTTTTCCATAAAAGGAAAAAGTATCATAATTTTTACAGGATGTGGCTTTAAAGTTGTGACTTTTATTACATAAATTAAATAAAAATATTAATAAATTTTTCAAATCTTTCTGTTTTAAAACTTCAATAAAATAAAGAATTATCCTATGAATAAATGGCCTGTCTAGATACTCACAATTTTATGGCCAATTAGGTTTTGAACGGAATGGTGGACATTTCATTCACACTGTGTCCATTTTTGTAATTGGCATACAAATCAGATTGGATGTTTTTGTTTGACTTGTAAATTAAACAGAAATTAAAAATCTGGGATTACTTTGTCAAATTTAGTAATGTATTAAAGACAGGAAAATAATTAGTGAAAAGTCAGTTTTGAATATTTTCTTAACATTATTGTTAATTTTCCCAAATTAATATACTTGTAAAGCTTCTTTATATAAATGAAAGCATATAGTATTAATTATGATAACAAAAATTTATTTTATTCATTGTTTTATTAAAATATCAAATTATGTAAACCAAAAGTATCAAATTATAATGTTGGATTTAAGAATTTTATCAATAAAAATACTCACAACCAAATTTAAAACTAAATGCAAATTGCAAAGCTTATTTACTTGATTTAATGTTAAATACTGTTTAATGCAATGCAGTGGAAAATTGAAAGGATTCAAAATTTATTATTATTGCCATGCAATAGGCAGGTAATAAGAATTGTCAAAACTCACTTTATAGCAGTAAAGAGTAAGAATTGCTAGCCTCCTAGCATTTATAATTATCAAGTCATGTGTCTAATTGTCAATGAGACTGAACAATCATTGATAAAAAATTATTTTGAAAAGTTTGTTTTTTTGTTAACTATTAATATATAATATTAAGTTCTAAAATAAACTCCAAAGTAATTAAATAGAAAAAGATTTTAATGTACATAATGTTATAGTAGATTTAAAGTTTGAAGATCTACCAGGGATTAAGATGAGTTGAAATGACAGTGTGCTAGTAAGGCTCTTGGCAGGAATGATTTCCATATTAGATGTAAAGTAAATAAGTGATAAATAAAGTAATATCTGTTAATGATGATGACAATAGATAAGAAAGTTTACGTGGACTTTACAATATCCAACTATGTGAATTTGGAGTCGATTGCCTAGCTTTTATTTACTGTAGAGAATTAACAAATGCTAAATTTGATGGTATGACTCTCAAAAAGCTATTCAGAAACGTTGTATAAAAATGAAGGAATTAACAGAGACATAGGTCTTAGAGATGATAAATATAAGCAGGAGTGTCTCTAATAATACTTTGATGATGATGATAAATGTGACATACAAAAAAACAGGAGATAACTACAGATGAGGCATATGTACATCTGTTTTTGGTGGTTTTGGGAAAAATAAAAATGAATGTGTGCAATGTTTTAAAAACACTTGATAAATTTAGACAAAGGAAAAGCTGAAGTATGGGTTCAAATTACAATTTAAAATCATCTGATAATTTGCAATAGTGCATAACTCGTCCACTTTCAAACTTGCTTTAAAACAGATAAATTATGGATTATTTGTAAGAAATTATAATATGTTAAATCTGAAAATGTACATAATTATAGTTCAAGAAATCCAACAGTATTTGGAATAGGTTTATTTGGCATAGGTACAGGTACTGTACATTTGATGCTGATACGTGGATACATTTTCATAGACAAAATAAATCAGCCAATTGTACTATAGTAATAATAATCTTAACAACTTACATTGAAAAGAGTGTTTAGTAAATGTAATTCCTTGGTGTAACAATTTTTATTGACAACATTATCATTTCATGATGAAGGAACCAGCTTTGAGTTTTTATGAAAATCATCCTTTGGTTCTCATTTGTAATATATTGGTCAATTGTCGAGATTATTTGTTTGATGTGATAATAACAATGTTTTATTTAACTTTTGTAATGTTTAAATTATTTTCTAAATTTCAGGCAGCCGACCGTAGTGGGAAACTATTTGTTTTTCATTCTACTCTGCCTACTGCGGAAGCACCAGGGAAACTCAGAAATAGAGAAGATCGTGCACTACTGGGAACTGAAAAAGAAAAGGTGGTGTTTTTCAAATTAAAAATTATTATAACATACTTTAAATTAAGTCTATTACAACTTTTATAATTTTTGAACATTAATATATTGTTATGAACATTATGGTTTTATTAATCTTGTAACAACATTCTCAATGATAATAAACATTGTCTAAACTAAATTTTGGAATAAACTAATATTTCACCTTGAGAAAAATGTGAGATTTGATGAAATATTTGCTTTTCTGTTGTTTATATAACTTAAACAAACTTTATCAACTAACCCATTATACATTAAAGCAATACACCAACCAAAGCCGAATTATTGGGCTAGAACCGGCTAAACAAATAATAATTTATAAGATAATTTGGTACTAGAGTTACGCATTAGGCACCATCTCTTGCTAAATTTAATAATTATAATTTTAATTAAATAAATTAAATAATTTAGAACTAGCTGGAAGAAAAGAATCAGCCCGGAGTGGGACTCGAACCTGCAAACCCTGCTCACCGTGCAAATGCATTGCCAATTACACTACCCAGACTTCTGGTTCAATCTCTTTTTTTCAGTGTATATAAGCTTATGTACAACCATTGACGGCCATTGCCTTTGGAGATGTTTACAGGACGCTTGATGTGTCCCCAGCCAGCATTGTAATGGCCTTTGATGGTCGTACATAAGCTTATATATACTGGAAGAGGAGATCGGACCGGAGGTCTGGGTAGCATAATTGGCAATGAATCTGCACGGCGAGCAGGGGTTGCGGGTTCGAGTCCCGCTCTGGATATTTATGTTAGTGTAGACACATTTCAAATAGTTTTATAGAAAAATTAATAGTATAAGAGCAAGCAGCAGTCATCAATTAAACAACAATTTAAAAAATTTGTCATACTGTACCAAATGTGTGAGACAGTTTTGCATTTATGAGACATCTGATTAGTAGAAACTATGATGTAGATGTTGGGGTCACATCGTATAGTAAAATTCTTCCTTCTCTACGACATTTTGTGATGAGCGTAACCATTTCAAGGCAATAGAATGATTTTAGTTTCATAAACTGGGCAATTTGGTCTTGTTTTAAATTTCATCACAATGCCAATGTTTACATTGTTTCATTTACAATATGAAATAACATTCTCTTTTCCACTCAGTGATATTATTTATTTTATTTATTTCTTTTTAATATAATATTCTCATGTTTTAAAATGATTTTGAGAGATTATATTTAACTTTCATTGAACATCTATAGAAAGTACTATAGATGTTCAATGAAAGTTAAATATAATCTCTATTGGAAGTCAGAGTACATAAAAAATGCTAAAAAGTAGAATTATTATTAATTGTTTACCATCTTATGTGACAGAAATGGATGTTAAAAACAAGTGATTAAAAATAAGAAATGTTTATACATTAAAATTTGAAATAAGATAGGTTGAAACATTGAATGTTTTCCGTATTTGTGAAGCCAGCTGTAACTTTTGTCTTGGTGTAGTACACATTGAATGTATACAACAAATATAAGCTTAAAAATGCAGAAATGAACCAAATTAATTACCAGATTTTAAAATAATTATTAAGATGAGAGTCTTAATGTTTAAAATTTTACAACAAAAATGGACAATTTATATCATACTTATAATAAACTCAATTTATCTCAATTCAATGTAATATATTAAATATTCAAATTGTCAATGTTTCAAATTTCAGATGATTACAAATCCACAGATACCTTACTATACTAAGTTGGGTGAAGAATGCGTCGCTGCTGGTTGTTCTGTCGATCTATTTTTATTTCCGAACTCGTACGTGGATGTCGCCACCATTGGAGAATTGTGTCGTGTGACGGGAGGACAGATTCGTAAATATTCATTTTTTCAGGTATAATAAAAATTATTTTTCTAAAAATGCAAAGCATAGTTTGGTAAAGTAATGTCGATTTACCACTATCATCTGTAAGCCGTTAAAATAACAAACTGCATAATTAATAAAATTAATTCATTTTCCTATCAGTAATAAAAAATGTCTGTAAAACCTTTATCTTCAGTTTACACTTTTTTTTATTAGCAACTAATGCTTTCAATCTTAAACAGATCTTCAGGTCTGAATACACAACTGAATTAGAATGAAAATATCTGAGATCTGTTTAAGATCAAAAACACTAGTTGTTAATAAAAGAATTTCCAACTGGAGGTACAAAGGTTTCGTGAACATTTTTTATTACAGTTAGATCCAGTTGATTTGTATTAGCATAGAATTATTCTCTTATCAGATAATACACACAATAAAAATATTTTTTTCAAATTGTAAAGATTTCATTTTGGTTTTAAAATTCATATTTTTCAAATAAATAAAAAAATTAGTTCTACATTTTAATGATGCAGTATATTTTAATAATTGTTTTGCTGTGTAAATTTATTATCATTGTTTATTTTACAAAAATAGTTTAAACAAGAAAATACATAAAACAGTAAAATAGATGGTGTTTTAGACATAGAGTAGCAAGAGGTTTATACTCTTAATTGATCTCTGACTTTGGTTTTGCAAAAAATTTGCCAGTTGCTATTTGATAAAACCTTGGAGCCAGATGTGATATAACTGATATTGTCCATAGTATAATAATGCCAATGGAATTCTAGTAAAAAGCAAAATTAATTAAAGAATCATTGGATACTTTTCTTATTTGATATAATCAGATAATTCTTGATATATAATATAAATTTAAGTATAAATTTAAATTACTAATGAGTTCATAAAATTATATTTTAGACTCGTGTCGACGGGGAAAGACTAGTGGATGACATAAAAAATGTCATTAGACGGTCGACTGTGTTTGATGCCGTGATGAGAGTGAGGACCAGTGCAGGTAATTATAATTTGTTCAATAGACTTAGTTTTTTACAATCTCCATTTTCAACAAATTGTTGCAATTCCAAGTAAAACAGTAACTTAAAAGATTATGCTTTTATTTGTGTTGAATTTTCTTTTCATTTTGTAATGAAAAAGTATTTACTTTTATTAGTAGTTTTTAATAAAAATAAAATAATAAATAGCAATTAGTACATTTTGCAACCATTAATTCACTTTTTTGATGGATTCGTAAGCACAATCAGATGACAAATGATGAGACTGTGGCAATGTGCTTTTTGTCGATCCAGCATTCATCTTTGCCTTGCCTCAAAATAAGTGGTTGCAATATTAACCACGTGTGTTCTCAGCATAATATTTTCCTAAATGCCCCCTGTAATACTTTTAAGATTATTAATGGATTTGCAAGATGTCTTGGCATTCTTTGCAGACACTACTTTTATCTTGTCTAGAAACATGCATTGTTTTCTACTAATTTTTAGAATCTAGAAGACTATGGCACAGATCTCTGACCAACAGTCCGCTGCCAAATGCTGTCCCAAAGCACATTTACCTGACTCGCATGGCTCGTTTTCATCCTTGTGTTTCATCATTGACATTCAAGCTTGTTTAAAGGCATATAAATTTTTGAAAAATCAACTAGAATTAATAGACATTTCACAAATGACTTTTTGAAAGAGCAATTTAAAGAAGGGAGTTTGTTAATTTTTCACAAATCTCTACCAGAAGAGAATTTATATTTTTCTTCTTTGTACCTTTGCAAAAATGAAATATGTGTAATCAAAATATTGAACATTACCAGCCATATCAAAAGGAGATTTTAAAATTGGGCACCAAAAATTGAGGCGTGTTTTTTTAAGTTAGTACCATTTTAAAAACATGAACTGCTTCATTGCTGTTCCACGTTGCCCGCTGTTCCACGAATGCCTGCTGAGTACCTACATCTGTTGGCTAATCACAGACATAATTACAGAAGCATTTGTTTGTGTATGTTTAACCTATCCTATTTTGAAAGTTTTCTCCATTGCATGTGGTCACCATGTTGAATTTTTGTCGATGTTAAGCCTAACAAAAAATTTTTTTACATAATAATCATGGCTACTGTATTATTAAAAATTATTTTTTTGTTTTGCACAAACAAAATAAATATATTGAAAAATATAAAACTTTCAAATTTTGTTTTTAATATAAAAATTATGATGCATAGCTGCATCTAGTATCAAAAACATTCTGATGCAGAAATGAGTATATTCAAGGTCAACAGGTTGGGTCAAATTAGCTCAACACAAAAATAATTGGGAACAACACGGGACAGGTTAAAATGCCTCAGACAATTGAAAATCCTGCCGATTATGAAGTATGCACGGTGATTCATTTTCTTAATGCAAAAGATGTGAAAGCTGCTGACATTCATCGGCAGATTAGTGAGGTGTACAGAAAAAATGTTATAAGCAATGGAATGTAAGAAAATGGGTTAGAGCATTTAAAGATGGCTATACTAGTGTCCATGACAAGGAGCGTAGTGGGCAACCGTCTGTTATTACTGAAGACTTGGTGCAGAAAATTGTTGCAGAAGTTTGAGAAAACAGATGCTTTACGATTTTGTCATTTAAAACAAAAGGCGTTGCAAGCTCAGTAAGAAGATTGTGTTGCTTCATGACAATGCCCGTTCACACATGGCTCAATGAACCTGAGGCCTTATCACATCACATGGCTGGGAACAACCCTACATATAGCTCTCATCTAGTGCCTAGTGACTGCCACTTGTTCCTCCAGTTGAAAAAGCATCTAAGCAGTCAGCACTATGACGATATCAAAATGGCTGTGCTACAGTGGTTGGCAAATCAGGTGCCAAGTTTCTATGAGGATGGAATTCAGAAGCTGGTTGTATGCTATGAAAAGTGCCTTCATATTGGAGGAAATTATGTTGAAAAGTAGATTAAGGTACAGGCTTTCATGTAAGAATTACACTTGTGCTTTTTTAATATCAAAATGGTACTTACTTATTAATTAAAAAGCATGCCTCGTATTTGCAATTTTTAAAATGTTTGAAAAAGCAGTTGCAAATTTCATATTAAATTATTTTTATACAAATTAAAGACAAAGTTGCTCTAAAAATTATTTCAGATGATCATCATTTTTATTTAGTGTTCTAGAACAAATCATAGACAGCTGGACCTTCCCTTTTAGGCTACACAACTGCCTACACTTAAAAACGTTCCTTAAAAACACAAGAAACCAATAAAGATTAAAAGAATTCTTCTTTAAAATTGGAATGGTAGATCTTACAATGTCTTCTTAGTTCATCCTTGTCCGTTTGGGTTTCTGGATCCTTTTATCTACTGAGGTAAAACTTGTTTCACCTCAGTAAAAAAATTTTTTCTGTGTAACAATGAACATATTAAATTATGTTTATTGTTACACAGAAAAAATTTTTTAAATCTGACTATATTTTTGTATCTGGCCTTGGACTTGTCTGTTACAACTCAGTGGCCCTTCACAGAAAAAAGTCGGAGATCCCATAGTTTGGGCATCCACTTCTCCTATGCTAATTTATAAAGTTGTGCACCACTTAAATAAGGTTTATTTTCTTCTTGATAAGTTCACTAACTTATTAAAGAGAAAATATGCACCTGAAGAGATAGTGCGTATTCATGTTGGTCTTTGAAATTTTTTTGATCATATATAAGTATTTTGATCACTTTTTATACTATAAATATTTTAATGGTCTTCATAGCCCTATACCTTTAATATTAGAGTACTCCAATGTAATAAATACTTGAATAAAACTTGTTTTACCTCTGAGAGAACTCGCTTAAGCTTTTTATTACAATGTTCATTTTTCTCTATATATTGGCTTAGCCAGTTAGAAGACTCACTTTTTACCAATTTTAGATATTTTAAACTTATCTGTATGCAACATTTAATGTTTTATATTCTGGTATATGTAAGCACAAGTTTAATTTTACACTTTGATAAAAAAGAAGTAAAAATTGTATATATTTTGTTCTTATCATTCTATATACGAGGGGCATTCGATATTAAAGATACAGGCCAAAATTACACTAACATTTATAATTAAAGAAAATGTTTAATACATTCCACAAAAACTTTATTTGTTTATTTCTTGACATAATCGCCATAAATATTGAGACATTTATCACAGCGTGGGACTAGTTTAAACATCCCTTCACAGTACTATTGCTCGTCAAGTTGCTTGAAGTAATCCAAAATGGTGTCTTGCAATTCCTCGTGATCCGCAAAGCATTTCCCCACCAAAAATTTCTTTAAAGGTCCAAATAAATGAAAACCAACAGGGGCTAAATTTGGTGTATGTGGAGGATGATGCAGGACTTCCCAATTCCACTCTGCCAACCAGTTTTGTTTGATTTGACGTCTGGAGTATAGTCCAGATTTAGTCCCTGTCGGATTTTTCATTTATTTGGCCCTTTAAAGAAATTTTTGGCGGGGAAACGTTTTGCAAATCAGGAGGAATTGGAAGATACTGTTCTGGACTACTTCGAGCAACTTGACAAGCAACAGTACTGTGAAGGGATGTTTAAACTAGTCCCACACTGGGATAAATGCATCAATGTTTGTGGTGATTATATTGAGAAATAAACAAATGTAGTTTTTGTGGAATGTATTAAACATTTTGTTTAATTATAAATGTTAGTGTAATTTTGGCCTGTACCTTTAATATCAGACGCCCCTCGTATTTTATGCAGTTTTATGTAATACTTTTGTTGCTGTGTATTTTTTACCTTTGGTGATTTATGTTATGTTTGTATTTTTATTTAGTATTTGTGTTTTTCCATTTTCTTAGGATCAAAATTTTTACCTAGTTTTTGTAACTCTGTTACTCTTATCTGCATCTTCAAAGAACATTAAAGTGTCACAAACATATTTACCTTGTAGAATTTTTGGTTATAAAGGCAGTAACTATAAATCTTATGGATATTGTCTTATGTACCAATGACAATTGAATTTAGAGTGAAATTAACTTTTAGTTTTTTCTAATGCTGTGAAGTTTGTCAGAAGTTTTTGTCTTTGAACATACACATGCCATATCATAATTATAACATTAGCTTAGTATTGAAATAGTAATAATTTTATTATTTAATTTTAATTAAAAATTTTCTTATTGATATGTCAAGAATTATAGTGGATTTTGCAATGCTATAAAATTCAAATTATTAATTTATATAGTTTTTACAATAAGAGTTTTGAATTTGATATTAGAAATTAACAAGTTGGTCACTTTGCATAAAAGCTGCACTTACCAAAATTGAAATATACCATAATTTTACTAATTTCATAATATTGCTAAAATTATGAAGCAAAAATTGTGTATTAGTTATACTATTTATTTCATTATAATTTGAGGTTTGTTATTTTAAGGTATTAGAGCCACAAATTTTTATGGTGACTTCTACATGGCAAATACTACGGATTTAGAAATTTCGTCACTGGATGATAAAAAAAGTATCACAGCAGAAATTAAATACGATGACAAACTGCAGGAGGAGGCCGGAACATATCTTCAGGTCGCCACCCTCTATACGAGCTGTAGCGGACAGCGTCGAATTCGCTTACACAACTTAAGTTTGAACACCTGCTCCCAGATGATGGATCTATTTCGGGGTGCTTCTGGAGATGCAATTATTCATTTCTTTATTAAAAGAGGTGAGTGTATTAAAAAGCATTATTATAATACAACTATTGTAAGTTAGAATTAAATATAATATTTTTTTTTTTTTTTTGTTTTTTAAAGACTTTTCTGTTCATTAAGTCACTTCCCTTAAAACCACAGAGAAACTTCTCAAATGTTTGAACATTTTTAAATTTTGAATTTTACCATTGAAACTAAAGAAGTGAAAAACACATCCAAGATACTTAATTTTTTAAGAATATAATCTAAAAAATTTGTCTGGGTAACTCTTGGGATTTGCGATGAACAGGTTCCTTAGAAATCTTAAAAATATCAAATACAGTGGAACCTCAGGATACGAAATTAATCCGTTCCGAAACCGAGATCGTATCATGAAAATGTCGTAAGATGAATCATTTTTCTCCATATGATTACATGTACCAAATAATTCATTCCAACACGAAAAACACACACAAATTAAAGCTAAGTAGTACATTAAAAAAATAACTATAGTAAGAAAAACACTGAAAAATGCATTTTGTAGTTGTAAATGTATAAATAACCATAATAGAATAATAATTGATTTAAAAAATGTAGTTTTATTTGCACTTTACCTTTGAGGATGGAGGTTTAAACTGGTGGTGGAGGAGAGGGAGAAGGAAAATAATACTAAAACTTACATAACATAATGTAAAAATAACTTAACACTAATTTTTAACTTTTCTGTTTTATATATTTTTTAAAATTTTTTATTCACTACTTTTTGCTTTCTTTCCTTCACTTCCACCAGCACTTTCACTGGATAGAGGTCGCTTGGTAAAATATCTATCCAAAGAGGTTTGGCTTTGCCTACTTTTTAAAATGTTTCTAAAATGACTTAGGCAAATGTCATTACTCCGAGCAGCAATACGGCCAATGTGAACCTTTTCGGGATGTTTCTTTTCAATAAAATCAGTCACTTTCTGATAATACCTCAAGATTTCCTTTATTGAGTGAGATCCTTCCACGATGAAGCAAATGCACGGACTGAGACCGATGAACAGAAGTGAATAAAAAATGGCACTGTGAACTAATTTAACGTTGTATGGTGAGTTTTTGTTCGTATTGTGGAGCAAAAATGTGTTCGAATTTCATGTATCCTGAAAATTTCGTATGCTGGGGCGTCCGTATCCTGAGGTACCACTGTATAAAAAAACGAGTTAGGTTTCTGTGGGTTGAGCTGACATCTTAGAGCTAAAGTATGTGGATGTTTTGGGAATATTTATCCTTTTCAAATGGTTTCGATAAGCAAATAATAGCAACTAAAGTTTATTTTAATCATATATTTAATTATATTAAAAACATTAGTTGTACATTTTAAGGCATTTTGGTTAATGTTACTCAACTGACTTTTATTTGCATTCTCCGACACTTTGGCATATGGTACCCCGGCTACTTTCCACTTAAAGTTGAGATTGAGCCTGGAAATAAGGTCAGTTTGTGCAAGGAGTTGCAGGAAATGATTCAGTAATGCCATATATTTCCTAAAGCTCAAACTGTTGTTGGCCACTCTGTCAATTTTTCTTGTTTGTTGTCTTCCTCTTTGCCGTTGTGCAAATTTTCTGTAACCGTCGTGTTCGGTTCCATAACTATCCACTACAGAGAATATGTTCTTGACATCTGCCTATGTGTTACCGCCCCTTGATGACTATCTATTAGTTCTGTGTAATGATATAAAAGATGACCACTAATTCATGTATATGTTCTATTTACATAAATTTTGTCAGCCATAATTTGATGAAAAGCATGATTGCTGTAATGTGTGTATGGCAGTTGTACCTTTTATAAAAATTGTAAAAATTGGAAATAACAGTACATTTTTTACAAGAACTGTCTGTAATGGGAATATTGTGAAAGCAATTTATGAATGGTCTTGTAGTCAATCGTAATTTTTCTGTTTATAAGCAAAGTCACAAATACTGATGATGTGAATGACAAGGGTTGACTATTTATTCATTATACAGATTTTCTTTAAAATTATATTAAAGTACACACTCATATTTTACGTGATTTGAAATAGCAGTAATAAATAAATTTTTTACAAGATATTATGTATATGTAAAAATTAAAAATAAAGATATGTCTTTTCTATAAAAGTTTGTGTGTTTTTCTTATTTTAGATACTGTACAAAGCTTATATTTTTTTGCTAACAGTGTATTTTGTGAGTTATAGTAAATGAGTTTTTTTTTTAAACTAAGGTTGTCTATATTCTGTTTTATTATTTTGTAGCTTTGAAACTCTTGTTAGAAGAACCTCCACAACAGGTTAAGGAAAGTATCGGGCATTCTGTGGTCGGCATGCTGGCTGCATTCAAGAAGGCATGCACGTCTCAGTTGTCCTACGGTCAAATACTTTTGCCAGAAAACTTGAAATTATTGCCACTTTATATAAATTGTCTTTTGAAGAGTGATGCAATTAGTGGTGGTATGTATAATATATTTTTCTTACTATTTTAATTATCAAATTATAGTATCTTATAACTTTTATCTGTATCTATCTAAATATTCTCAAACTGTGATGATTATTTTTGTTTTATCCTCGTTATCTCCTCAAAATATACCTTGAAGTTACGCAATGATCCTGATGTTTCTGCCATATGTGGAATTCTTTCTTTGTCTATCTGTTTAATGCCATTTGCAACTCTGTCTCGATTGCTTCAAATCTCTTTGTCAATCTAGATCATCATCTTGGGGAAGAGAAAGAAACCAATGAAAGCCAAGACTACCAACGGCAGAGAATAGTCACAGTGTTGTTAGATGCGAAAAATCGTTGTGGTATATTACATGTCTGGTAGTTTTTATTGTGGTCTTTGTGCAAACACTGCAAGAAATCTCAAGAAACCTAAAAATTTTCATTCATTGTTTGATTATTTCATATGAGGGAAATTATTAAATCAAACTGGATTGTCAGTCCTGCCAAACACACTATATAATATAATGTGTTTTTGTTCTCTAAGGCAAACAAAAGTTTGTGTATCTCAATGTCATCCCTCCTTAAGTCAAACCGATTTAATAGGTGGATCGGCACCCATCAAGTTCAATTTTGTGAATCATCTTTTTGGCACGTCATCCAATAAGGCTGCTGTATTATAGTTTGACAAGCAAACTGCCGACAATTCATTTTAGATGAAATGGGCTATGTTTTAAGACAAACTAGGAATGTTATTACTACTAAGACTCTTATGATTGTAACTTTTTATTCAAAAATTCCTTTTCAGCTTTATCTACAAGCACCAATATGTGGGGTGTGTTTGTCG
This sequence comes from Centruroides sculpturatus, assembly GCF_000671375.1. Taxonomy (NCBI): domain Eukaryota; kingdom Metazoa; phylum Arthropoda; class Arachnida; order Scorpiones; family Buthidae; genus Centruroides; species Centruroides sculpturatus. The sequence goes on from NW_019384525.1 coordinate 742,082, forward strand.
AAGGCCACATATTGTGGGTGGCTGCAAGTCTGTATTTAACATTACACTGTTATATTTAATTCGGTTTGTTTATTTTCCTGTTTTAATTTATTTTGGGGTACTTTATACATAAGTTAAAAATTGATGAAATAATTATAATTTAGGTTATAATTTTTAAATTTGAAAAAGTTTGGGTGTAGAGACATTCTCTCTTTCAAATGTATTTGTTCTAACACAGCTGAGTAAAAACCTTTAATTTGGTTTCCTGAATCAAGCATTTTTTCCTTTCCTTTCCTTTTTGAATATCATACCAAGTTCAAATGTTATTTTTGTTGATCATTATAATCCTTTTTATATTATTTGAACTTTCTCTTGTACTTCCCAACATGGGTGAATTTATTCTATATGTTTTGTTTAAAAATTTAATGTTTATACAAGGGTTGATCAGTAAAGACTTTTACAAATAAAACCAGTTTCAATTTATTAAATGTTTTACTCTGACTTTTATAGGCCTTCTTTGAAAAGAGTAAGTCTTCCTATATAATATTGTCAAATGGTAGCATTATAATAGCCTTTGTATGGCAAAATGTAGTTGCATTTTGCCTTGAAGAAAATGGAAGAGAGGAATGGCCATAAAATTCTGATTTTTCTAAGAAAAACAGTCTTAGAAACTCATGAAATACTATGGGGAAGCCTACCGTAAAAGTGCACAGTCTCATGAAGTGGCCTTCAGAGTCTCCGTTAGGCTACGTTCTTTGACAACAGAAACTTGCCTTTTGTGACTGCCTCCGTTATAAAAAAAGGCAGCCTCGAAGTGTCTGCAAATTTTATAACAGAAACTGGCATTGGTACAGCTGCCACAATCAACAAATTGAAGGGATCAAACTTCCCCAAAACCCTCGCCTGCGTGGCCCCAGCCACAATTGCCCGAAACAAATTTTCGTATTGCCTGCTGAACATTTTGCAATTTCAGAGTTACGTTGTTATTTTGAGTTACATGCCCTGTGAGACTCCCACTCAGATACAATAAAATGTCAGTGTTGTGTCAGTAATCTTCTGAAAATTTTTAAAACACTTAAATTTTAATGCATTAGTGATGTAACTAAAGTAAAGAAAATTAGATACTAACTTGAAAGGGATAAAAAAGAAGTAACCTTTATTACTTCAAAGTTCTCTAGCTACAAAGAAAAAAATCAATTTCGCTAATGCTCTCAACACAAAATATAATCATATCTCAACTTTGAGAGAGTACATTGTCCACATGAATTCTGCTCATTTTCTACAATGTCACAATATTATATCTAGTCCAAAATAATCAATTATGTACCACAACTGCTAAACAACCCCAACCTGATCTCTTGTGACTTTCCTGTTTTCTACAGTAATTATTTTCTGACCTGAAAACATTAGTTATGTTCCTAATATTGTCCAAGGGAGCATAGTGTTGGGAATGACTTTTTCCCAATAAAATAGACATGTTTTAATTGCCTTTTTTTCCTCCTTGTCATTTATACACTATCAAGAAATTTCTTTCACACATCTAAGTTGATGTATATTGTATATACATCTAAGCAAATAATAACACTGTAAGGGGGAATCCCTTGGGGGACAGTATTTGGACCTACTACATTATTGCTTTATCATGAATTCATGAACAAATAGTTACAGTTATAATTTTACATTGAATTCCACAATAATAATGTTAGTGTATAAACTTTAGTTTTTTTATTATGATAATTTACATAATTAAGTGTTGATGGTTATCTATATATATATATATTTATATTTATATATATATAAAATCAAGACAAGTTGATGATAATAATAATAATCAGTGCAGAGCCCAAACGGTTAGGAGTTGAAATTTGGTACATAGTTAGGGTACATCACAAGAATGCACACTAAGAAGGGATTTTTCGAAATTCCTCCCCTGGGGGAAAAGGGACAGGATTAAGGCTTCGACAATGGAAGTGTTAAGAGAAAGCAATGTGCAAGATTTACAGACGCAGATGCAGTTTTCTGCATTTTGATTGCGTTTTAATAGGGTATGTCACAAGAATATACACTAAGAAGGAATTTTTCGAAATTCCACCAGCGGGGGGGGGGTGAGGTTATCAACAATGGAAGTGTTAAGAGAAAGTGGCGGGAAAAATTTACAGATGCAGATGCAGTTTTTTTGTTTTTGTGGGAAATCGAACATTTTTTAACCCATCTAAAAATTCTCTAATTAGTCTGGAAACAGGGGTGCCTAATTCTTGCATTCTTTGAAAACGGGTAAGATTGACTATAACATAATAATCTTAATCTTTGCTATCATAACTTTTTGCCTGAGCAACACTGGGCCCATCTGCTAGTTATAGATAATTTTTATGAGGATTTTTTGTTATTTCTATTGTCCACATTTTAAAAATTTTTTGTATGCATTTGATAAGTGTTAAACTAGAATTAAGTAATGTGGATACATTAACAACTATTTATCTAGCTTTTAGCGTTTTTTACTTATTTACAAAGAAGTGGAAATGATTATTAATTTGGTCATATATTAAAATGTTAAATCTTTTCATTTAGGTCCCGATTTGACAGCCGACGAACGAAGTCTGGCAATGTTGAATGCAAATGGCATCGATCTTTATGGAACCATTTGCTATTTGTATCCGAGACTCGTCTCTCTGGTAAGTTATAGTTATTTATATTTACTTGCACGTAGTCTTATTTAATTCAAATAATGTTAAAAATCAATACAGTAGATCCCCCTATAAGACGGTAGATACGTTCCGTTCTTTATGAATCAATTTTGTAGGAATCATAGTTTACGGACTACGGCTGTTTGAAAGGTTTTCTTTCATAAAATTAATCGATTCTAGACTAATTCGACTCAACATTTCCAAAATACGTATATTTTTTTG
>NW_019384525.1:749619-760499 GCF_000671375.1 Centruroides sculpturatus
TGTCGCTTCGCGTTGAATTTTCGTCGATGTTAAGCCTAACAAAGACTATTGTATCGTTAAAAATTATTTTTTTATTTTGTACAAACAAAATAAATATATTGAAAAATATAAAAACAATAAAAAATTATACTTCAGAAGTTAATTTAGTATCAAAAACGTAAAAGATTTGAGTAGCCCAAGACGTAGCCAAAGATTGAAGTGCCACAGAACTGGTGAAAATTTAAATTTGCCGACTGGAATTCTTTTGGATGATTGACTTTCGGAAAATCAACGCTCTACTGTACATGAACCCGTTTTATAGGAGGTCTACTGTATTTTGGCTTTTTCCTGGTTTCTGTTTTTCGTAGTTAGTTTTCCCTTTGTAATTTATTCCGTTAGTTTCGTCTTCCTAGGCCACCCCATTTTCGAGTTTTTCAGTTATACTGCTTTGCAGTATTTTGGTTTTCAGTTCTGTTCTTTTCCTTGGTTTAAGTTATAAGTTATTAGTTTTAAGGTAGTTTAAGTAGTATAAGGGTCTTTCTAGATGACGTGCTTCGGTCCATAATAAGCTTAGGGAGCTTTTGGATATTAATTTGGGAAACTGTCCAGAAGACTGCAGCACTGCTGTTCAGATAGTGAACAGAACTAAAATTCATGAAGCTGCTAACGATTAGTTTATACTAGCGGACAAGACTATTCCAGCATTGTTTCATCGTCCCGATAATGATGTTGACATGTTAAACAGTTCAATTAGTGAAGCAGTTTCTAAATCCTTAATCAACAGTGTCAGTCGAATTCAACAAGTGGTTTCAGAGAAAATCAGCTCTCTCATAGACAGCAAAGTTAACAAAATTCTGGACACTAGGGATTGTAAATTTACCGACTTTTTCATTTACCGGTAATTCAGTAAATGAAAATTAAAATACCGGTTTACCGGTAAATTACCGGTAAATTTTTTTTCCTGAAAAATAAAATTAAGGTGATAAAAAATATAAGTAATTTTGATTTCCATTTCACATTTTCTGTTTCAAAGGTATAGAATATAAAAAATATAAAAATTAAAGTGTTATTCTAAACAAACTATAATAATAACTTATAGAAACATAAATAAAATAATACAGAAAAATAAAAATAAAACAGAAATAATATATAGGCCTACGAGTAGTATTTAATACCATTTTAATGATTACCATTTTTTAAAAAATTCTCAAGAAACTTAAATTATTTTAAGTCTTATCTCCTAATTTTGATCTAATTTTTGTACAAAATAATCCGGGTTAGATTAAGTTTCTAGACTTTTTCGGACATCATCTTTAAGTAATAAAAATCTTTCCAGCATGTTTAGTAAACTATTCTACCGGGTTCTACAATCTAAAATTAAAGAAAGTTCTTTTCGTGAGAGTAATGGGGATTCCCCACGAAAATAAGGTTAGAATAATACATATTTTGCACAATTGTAAGGCATAATGTTAGAATCTTGTAATAAATATTTGTATTTAATTATTTTAAACAGTTGTTAGAAGTAAAAAATTTATTTAAGGTACAAATTTTAATGTTATTTTGCAATAATATTGCTTTAATGTCCTGTCATAATGTGGTGTATTCAAAATTGCTATTAATTTAAAAAGTACGTGAAATATTTACGTATTATTATTTTTAAATATTAAAAAAAAAAAATATTTACTTAATCTTTAACAAAAACGTTGATTGTAAAGATTTTAAACCTTTAAAAATCTCAAAAAACGGCAGAGCACAAATCACATATGCTAACTAGAGCTTTCTTCTACATTTTACAGTGCCTCTCAAACCCAAGAAAGTTTAAATTAAAATTAAACAAAAAATATCTCACATAAAATTAATAATTAGGTATATTGTTGCTTACACTTATCTTTTTTTTTTTTTCAATGTTCTTTTAGCCCTTTTAAATATCTATAAACACAATATTTTCTACATACAAATTTCTAGTATAAATTTTTCATTTACCGAATTACCGGTAAATTTCAAAAATTTACTGGAAAGTTTACCGAATGTTTTTTTGTCAATTTATCGATTAACCGGTAAACCGGTATACAAACCCTACTGGACACTGCTAAAAACATCATTCCAACTACTTTATTGACCTCCTCCTATGCTGGTGTTACTACAAGGGCTAACACAACAAATACCAAAGTAATCCAGAAAACAGTCCAAAAATATATACAGTCCAGTGCTGATACAGATGCAGTAGTTCTCATTTTTCCATAAGAAAAGTTTGGATATTGATCAGGATGATATAAGACAAAACCTTGCTACAAAGTACTCAGAAAAATTAGGAATAACAAAGTTTGCATTCAATTAAACACAGAGTGTGACAGCGACAAAATGGTGGCTGCTATAAACACAGCAAAAACATTAACAGATAGGTTAGAAATCAGATACTTGGCAGCCAAACAACCCAAGGTTATCCTATTAAATGTCCCGGGCGATGCTGACACTAGCACCTTCATTGAGGAACTACACATCCAGAACACTGCAATAAATACTACACACAACTCCAGGAATTTTAACACTCTTGCAGTGTTATAACCAAAATAAACCGCAACATGACAGACACATCTAGATTACACGTTGTCCTTCAGGTAGTTCCTAGTATCAGGAACACGCTAATTCAACAGCAGTATGTTAGTGTGCAATGGACAATGATAGCTATAGACGACTTCATCCCTCTCACATGGTGCTACAAATGCTGTAGTTATAGCCATCTAGCTAAAGAAATGTACAGAAAAACAACACTGCATTCATTGCATGGGCAACCACAGCTACAAGGTTTGCCGAATCCACAGTCAGGAACCATGCTGCATAAACTGTGCAAAGGCCAATAATGCTCTACCAGAAGGAAGCAAACATAAGACTGCACATAACGCATTCTCTCGACAGTGCCCCATAACCAAACGCATGAAAACACAAGCTGCCAGTAATGACTAATACACCCCTTAACGATACTAACCCAGGAAGCTATAAACTCATACAGATTAATGCACAGAAATGCAAAGTTGCCTGCTCCCCCTCATTCACACTTCCAATGTACACGATACAGACATCATCATGATCCAAGAGCCCTACATTATTAACAACATGATAGTCAGGTTCAACGACTAGAAAGTCTATCCAGCTCAGGACCCTGGCTATCGCTTCGAGGCTGGTATCATCATCAGGAACAAAAACATTACTGCCAGCCTTGTCTCCCAACACACCACAGAATACATTACCGCTGTCCGTGTTACAGACAATAACGCTCACCTTTACATATGTTCTGTCTACATTCCAGACACCACTAACATTGAGATGGCCATAGAAGATATTCATCACCTCCTGAACTCATACAAAGATTAAACTATCCTAATAGGAGGTGACTTCAATGCAAAGTCTGCAACCTGGCATAGTCAAAAGATGACCTGGGATAATGTAGTTAACGAAACCGTGGCCCAACAAAACTTTACTCACTTGAACACCAGCACCCTTCTGACCAACTCCTGTACCAAGGGGGAGTTGGATTGACCTAACGTTAGGAAACAGTCACATGACCTCTAGGGTCGACCACTGTTACACCACTGACATAGATTCTACCAGTGACCACAGGTATATCTTCACTTAACTGAACACTACTAGTAATACTGATGATCATAGTTTTTCACTATACTCGCATTAACTGACAATTATTCCACAACACTTTCAATAACATTTGGTTATTGAATCACCACAATCACTATACTCAGGATACCTTAGACCATCTTGTCACCAGGATTACAAATACAGTCACTAACTCTCACATTATTGCCTCCAAGCTCAAACATTGTAAACACACAAAGGTTCCTTCGTGGACTACTGAGCTAGAAAACAAGAAAAAAGCAGTTAGGAGATTGAGGAGGCAATTTAGGAGTGAACAGGACCTGGACATTAAATTCTCACTTAAAGATCAGTAAAAGCATGAACACAATGCTTACAAAAAAACACCTTATAAATAAAACAAGGACAAACATTTGAAAGGATTTCTGTACCAACACTTGCGATCACAATTCCTGGTCACAACCATACTACTTACCTTCTAAGGAAAAACTCCAGCTCCAAACCCCCTCCACTATCCAGCTCCCCAATGGTCGCTGCATTAACAACACAGAGGAAACTATCATGCACATTCTCACTAGTCTTTACCCTTTTGACCCATAGCAGGATGACAGTACAGAAGCAGTCCTCAGAAGTTCTACACTCATTCTGCCTAACACAGACAATGACCACAACTTCACCTACATTGAAGTTTCAAATGCAATCCAATTGCTCACCGATAACAAAGCCCCAGACCTTGACAGCATAACCACTAAAATGATTAAACACGTGTTTGAGGCCAATCCTACAGCGTTTGTTGTTCTCTTTAATATCTGCTTGAACAATGGCCTTTTTCCTACTCAGTGGAAAAAGGCTAGTGTTAAATTGATTCCCAAACCCACCAGTGCTAACACAAAAAAATACAGACCAATCTGCCTTCTCCCAACTCTGGGAGAAAAGTGTTAGATGGTCTAATGATTAATAGTATAACATGGCATCTACACAAGTGTAGAGTCCTGCATCAGAATCAGTTCAGCTTCTCTAAAAAACGAATATACTGTAAATGTCATCCACCAGGCTAAGGTTAATAATCAGCGTACGGCAAAAATCACTATTGACTTTAGAGGCACCTTTGATCATGCCTGGTTGTCTTTTATCTTGCACACATTACACACATTACACACTTATCACTGTCCACAAAATCTTTACAAACTTCTTCAATCCTATCTTACCGACAGAGGTGCAGGTGTTTATACAACACAAAATAACATAATCATACCCATCACTCGGGCATCCATGTCTGGTCCTAGTCTTTGGAATACAAGGTCTGTTCAAAAAGTATCGGACCTTATTTTTTTCCGCGTAAACCAATGATGCGTGAGAGGCCTCCTTCGGTGGAGTTGTGGAGGGGACAGTCATGCACAGTCCTGAATTTTTTCCCGCCTGCAGGAAGCGTCAGTCGTTGGCAATCGACGTATGAGTGAGGTCATGTAGTGCGCTCTCGTCGGATTTNTTAAATAAATTCAATGAATTCGAACAAGTACAAAACAGATTTATTTGTAGAATTTTTCAACTAGAATATAATACTCCAGGAAGCTCTCTAAGACTTGAATTGAATAGATATAAATTAAACCCCATTCTAATGAAAAGATATATTAAATTTCTAATAAAAGTAATTGATACATGAGACCTAACTACGAAGTTGTTGTACTTATTATACCATAAATCGAGGGATAAAGAGTTAAATAGAAATTGGATAATTCAAATAACAAAAATTCTAACTACATATGGGTTCGCTACGCTATGGAACTTTTTATCGAACATACAACCAATAATGAACAACAAAGTAAACTATTAATACAGAGTAATGGAAATATCTATTGTGCAAGATATCAAAGATATACAAAAACGAAAAAACCCATTCTGGTACAAAATAATTTTGAACTACCCAATAATTTGAATAATAATTATATGTTCACCAACCTGGCATTTAACATCAAAAAATTCTTTATACAACTCAGACTAAATAAAAATGGGATTATTTTCAATGATATGGTTTGAGAGTACTCCAAGAACTTATGTCCAAGATGTAATAAATTATCGTCTAAATTCCATATATTCTGTGAATGTTGTAAAGTAAATGAGATCAGTCAAAAGTATGATACAAGTAAAATAGCCAATTGCTTTAACGAATCTGAGATGTATAAGATCCTTGATAGAGCAAATATTGATACTATTTTTAAAATATATAACAATATGAACCATTTTTTAAAATAAATTGTAATTAATATCCAATGTTAACAAAAACGTTATATAAAGTGTGAACCAGTTAAATATTTACTAATTAGTGCAAAGTACTAGAGTTAATGAAATAATAAGATTCTTAAAGGTTTGTTTGTAGAAGATGTTTGGTCTATTGTAAATCTATGTTATATCAAACAATGTTAAAACTTTAAGATATATAATGAGTATTTAATAGTTTTGTTTTAAAGCCTTATACGCTTAATAAAGTTTGAATTGAATTGTACAAGATTTCCATGGTGCAGAACAAGCTAGCTAATAGGTCCTTGGGTTTTTCATTTCTGATGAGATCGAATATGGTATGATGGTGATCTTAGTTGTTTGTTTCTTCATAATCAACTGGGTGGAATTCATTTCTGTAACAGTGATATTCTTGATCACTTTTGGCTCATCTGGTTTGTTCTTGGACAAGCCAGCTGAGCCAAATAATAGCATTGAAATGATACTGACTCAGTTGACTGGGAAAGCCAGATGAGCTTTCTTGTTTTGTTTTTTAGGTCAGTGGTTGTCGGCAAGCAGCAAGCGTAGATAGGCTCAAGGCAAAAGAACAGAAAGCTGCTACTTACTGTATATTTGAATACATCGTCAGACTTGAAATGTGTGTTAAATTCTGCATCTGTGAGCTTCCTCTACAGAAGGTTGATTGCGTTCCATAATGCTGATTTGCATATTACCAATAGTTCCAGTTGTAGGAAGTAGAATAAAAGCATCTGGCCCATGTGTTGCTGTATATTCTGAGTTTTACTTTTGATAAGTAAGGCTTATTTATCGCAAATATGCCACTTACAATTTCAGACTTTTGGGCAGGTTATGTAACTATGCTTTTCGACCCAAAATATTTGCAAACTCAAATTATTAAAATATGCAAAAATTGTGGTTTTAACATTTCACAATACGGGATACAGTCAGTTCTCAAAAGAAATGATTTGCAAGAGCCAGGACCATCATGAAGTGTTTCAATTCGACCCAGAAAAAGGAACCTTCCAAGCCGCACACCGGAGGTGATAGCAAAAGTGCAATGACTGTTGGGTTTTTGGATTTGAACCACTGTTCAAAGTATCATCCAGAGTGTTGGAATAGCCCAGTCCACAGTTCATGCCATCATTCACAAGAATTTAAAACTGGAGAAATGCCATAAAGGTAAGTTCACAAGCTGCTGTCTCGTCACATCCAAGAACAAAAGACCAACTGCCAAAAACTGTACGAAAAGTATCTTTCGGTAAACAAGTGGCAGTTTGTAGTAATGCTAGATGAAGCAGGAGTTTATTACAGACCATCAGATGGGAGACCATACAAAAAATGATTCAAGGAATGAAAGTTTTCCGTCAGGCTTTGTGGTCATTGCAGGTTATTGTTATCATGGTAAACTAAACATCAGAAAAGTTGAATAAAACATTAAAATTAATTCAACATACTACTAGACTAACGTTCTGGAACCTCTATACCGTGAACAGATCTCTGCTTTGTATGGAAATGATCAAACTAATGTATGGGTGCATCAAGACAAAACTTTCAGTCATACCTCCAAATCGACTTGAGATTTCATCCATGTATTGGAACAGGAAATGGGAATCCATACCATCCCTTTCGATGACATTCCTATGAAGTCATCCAATGCAGCTCCAATGGACTACTGTGTGTTTGGTCTATTGAAACTTGCTCTGGGAAGCCGTTGTCCAAAAACAATGGCAGGCTTATGGAAAGCCTGTAAGGAGGAATGGGACTGTTTAGACATGAATGTTCTTCAAAGAAGTCTTCTACAGTGGAAACTTCGATGCAGGGCTATAGTTTCACAACATGGCCATCAGATGGAGCATAATCGAAACTGGCGCCATGGCATTTAGATTTCTTTATAGGCCTCTTAAATTGGCATTACGTAACATGATCAACTGTCTGTAAATCACTGTTTTGATGGTGCTTTTTTCCAGTTGGTTAGAAATGTCCTAGAAGTGGCTAGATTCTGGACGTTTCTGATCTACCTGTAATGAGTGATATGTTGTGTTAATTGCTGTTGTCCACAAACTGTGGAACACTCAAAAAGTTTATCAGATTGTCAGCATAACAGAAGATGGCTATTATAAATAAATGAATCTCAACAAAATAATAGAACAATATCATGTTAGATCTAAATCTCGATAAAAAGTGATGCCTTAACCCTTTCTATCATTACATTTTCTCTGGACAATTTCTCACAAAACAACAGTACAATTTAAAAAGAACCTTTAGCAAAAGATCTCTTTTTGGCTGGATACAAGCAATCTGTCTCATCATATGCTTTTTGTAACTGCCAATTTAAATCCCTTATAATTGTAGATGATCTAACTGACATCACATCCAGTTCCACAAATGTTCAATGGATGATAAATTTAGAGACAAGGCAGACCGAGAAAGTTGGCAATTACTCTCGTAAAAACCCTAGCAATGTGTGACCGAGCACAATTTTTATGGAAAATGGCCATCTGCAACTGTGTCACGAAAAGCAACACATTAGGGTACAGGATTTCCCAAAAGTACCACCGTGCCATCAGTATCTCTCATACTGCTACTAGGAATGACCGACTGCAGTACAAGATGGATCCCCACACCAACAGTAAAGGCAAAATTGACAAGGTTCTGTAGCAAGGATTCTGTCTCTGGATGGTGGACAAAGATGTCATTGCAGTTGTTCATGCTTTGTCTTATAATCACAACCATGTAAAGATCATTTCCCTGCTTCTTGACTGTGTTGCTGAGCTTTTTGCTGAGGTCTGCTTTTGTGTTTCTTGGGTGCTATTGGGTGTTCTTTCCTGCTGTATTTTGTCATTTTTAGTTAGTATTTGTGTTACTTCTTAGATTTTGATTAGTTTTTTTGTGCTAATAGGCTAGATTTTTCATTTTTACGTGTTTTTCATCTGTTAGGTGTAGCTAGCTTGTAAAGTACTAATTAATTTGAGATAATTGTTAAAACGACATGGGATTGTGTGCCGGTAAGATGTCTGTTAACCTAACGGGTACTTTACGTGGGTTCGCAGTTAGAATGCCAGGCCTGGACTTACACGTGCACCAAAATAACTATCAATATATACAAGGTCAGTAAAGAATCAACTATTTAATATTAAGTCAATTAAGCACTATGTACAAAATAAGTAACAAGGAAAACAATTTACTCAATGAAAAATCAACAATTCGAACAATCCAACAAAATCAAATCAATTTATTTACTAACTTAGAACTATTCCCCTTTGGAACTCGACAATCTCAATCAAGTAACCTATGTACAACAATTCTTACAAAACTAAGATCCTATCCGTCATCTCAATACTAGGAACCTTTATCCTTTTTCCTTTCACTATCCTCAAGACTCTCTCTCGATCTCCCTCTCTGGAATTAACCTCTATTGCTTTCTGGAAATTCACCTTGATTGCTTTCGGATTTCACCTCACTTGTCTTCTCTTGGTGTACTGGTTTTATATGCTGAGGTGACATCACAATTAGGTCTGGAATCATGCCCCTCGTTTACATACTTACATCTAACAATTAATTTTCATGTCTTATCCTGGCAGCCTAGTTTCCGACATTTCTCACTAACCTTTTACATTATTCTTTATTACATTTTTGGGATGTTTTAATTTAACAAAGTTTAGCGAGTTCTCTAGTTTGGGCATGTGGGGCATCCTCCCTTCTTACTGCAGAATTTTTCAAACTTCTGCCTGGGAGTGCAAGAGCGCATTAGTGTCCCCATGGTGCTTCGTTTCGTCGGTGAGTTGGTTTTTCCTTTGTTCGTCTCTTTTAGTTTCATTTTAATTACTAAGGTGAGTGGTGAGGAAACCTTCATTCTAAAAAAAATAGAATAAAAAGCAAAATAAAAATTAAATAAAAATAATGCTCAGACTCAGTTCCTTACAAGCTCAGTTTCTGTTTTGGCATTCCCAGGCAGAAACACTTAGTTTCTTGATTTAGTTGATTTAATTTTATTTTTTTCAACTTCTTGTTTTTTTTTTCCTGGATTTTTATAAATTTTCAGTTTTTAGGGTGTTTTTCAGTTAGTCTGTCTTGTCTTAGTTTAGGCCTAAGTTAGACAGTTCTCTTTTGTAGTTAGTGAAGTCTTCAGGTGTTTAGCTTCCCCCCCATAATTTTGGTTTCTCTCAGTCAACTAGTTTTCTGGTTTTACTGTATTGCAGTATTTTGGTTTTTCAGGTTTTTCTGAGTTGTTCTCCAGCCTTTTCGGTTGTAAGTTCATAGTTAGGCCTTACTAGGCCATTTTCAACTGCCTAGCCGTTTTCATAACTTTTTCAGTGTTAGTACAGTAGACCCCACCCTATAATAAGGTAGATATGTTCCATTTTATATGAATTCGTGTTTTACGATCACTTAAATATATTAGCCAATCACAGCCAGGCACATATGCAGTTTCCGTAAACTGCGTAATGTGACGGACAATGGCTGTCTGAAAGGTTTTCTTCCATAAAATTAATCAATTCTAGACTAATTTCACTCAACATTTCCAAAACACGTATAATTTTTTGAAAATAATCCATATAAACAAAATATGCTATAAACAAAAAATTGTAGGATTACTTACCGAGTGGCACCATTTGACGATGCCATTGCTTAAGCTTGTTTTTGTTGCGGAGCGGTGCATCGAACAGTGGGTGTGTGTTTCCTGATAAATTCTTTTTCTGTGAAAAATTTGCTGAACTTTGGATACATCATTAATATAAATACAGTAGAGCATCGTTTATCCGAATCAATTGGGGACTTGGGTTGTTCAGATAACTTATTTTTCAAATAACCAATTATGTATGAAAAAATACATTAACCTATCCCGTGTTGAAATTTTTCTCCGTTGTGTGTCACTTCACGTTGAATTTTCGTCGATGTTAAGCCTAACAAAGACTATTGTATCGTTAAAAATTATTTTTTTATTTTGTACAAACAAAATAAATATATTGAAAAATATAAAAACAATAAAAAATTATACTTCAGAAGTTAATTTAGTATCAAAAACGTAAAATATTTGAGTAGCCCAAGACATAGCC
>NW_019384525.1:765828-794605 GCF_000671375.1 Centruroides sculpturatus
CGTGTGACCTTTGGCTATTTCTCAAGCTGAAAATGCCGCTAAAAGAAACCCAAATTTAGTCGAGAGAAAACATCATGCGAAATGCGACGGACCGGCTGATAACCATTCCAAAAGATGCGTTCCAGCAGTGTTTCCAGCAATGGCAGGAACGCTGGGAGAAGTGTATACATTACCAAGGAGACTACTTTGAAGGGGATTAGGGTTTTGTACCTCAAAGTCAATAAATTTATTTTTGCCGACCAAAGGTCCGATACTTTTTGAACAGACCTTGTATAGCCTATAACTCTATCCTGCACTTAAACGACACCTTGCCTCCTGGCTGCTGCAGACGACACAATTATCCTAGCTTCACACAGGAACAGTGAATGCTTACAGGATATATGCAACAACATTCTCAATAACATTCACCAGTGGAGTATTAAGCATAGGTAACACAGACAAATGTGAAAGCATGATAGCTGGTAGGAATGTGCCACTCATCAGAATAGGTGCTCACAGAATAAAGAAAACAACAGAAATTAAATATTTAGGCATTACTGTTGACGAGAGACTTCACACCCCACATCAAATACATTACAAACAAAGCTAAAAAAACGGGCAATGCCCTCGTTAATGTTGCTAGGAACACATGGGACTTTGGCTCTAATGCTACTAAGCTTGCTTATAAGGGTGCAATTCAGCACTCCTCTATTCCATACAGATCTAAGGCAATGTGACCGCCAAAGTCCACAACTGTAAAAAACTGTTATCTGTTAAAAGGATTGCAGCTCTCTGCATTTGTAAGGCTTATAGGATTGCACCCACTAGTGCCCTTTTGGTAATGTCAGGGTTGACCCCTATCGACTTAGAAATTAAACGCATTATTGGCAGGAAAATCTCGTCACCTTACCCTGACGAGATTATAGCAACTCTGATGTTGACAAAATGATTAGAGTAGGTAAGATTCCCCCAGTCTGACCTTGATCAATGATATCCAAAAATTTAGCATCGACAAAAATACCCTCCTGACTTACGATTACTACCCCTTCCACTTACCTCGAAGATCCAGATGATCGTTCCATGATGGGTGACGAAGTGGAAGCTGCTTTTGTACTTTACTCCCAACTTAGGCCACAAGCTTCACAATGCTTGCTTCTGTCTAGGTATACACTGCTCAGTAGCATAGGCAGAAACTTTAGCTATTTATGAGTTTGGTTCACATTAGACATAGGAAGGACAAATGCAATAAGGTAAGTAGTGTCTTTTATTCTGACGGTAGGGTAGCTTTACACAGGATTGCAAACTCTGATAACCACTTAAAACTCGTCCATCTCATACACCACATCCTCAGACACTTAGACAACAACATTAGAATAGATTTCTAATGGATCCTGGGTCATGCAGGGTTCTTAGCAACAAGACTGCTGACAGTTTTACCAAACAAGCTGCAAAGTCTTCAGGCACTAGTACTTTCAGTTACGTTTCTACCTAGTACATCAACAATCATGTCAAGAAGCAAATCTTCTTTCTCTGGCAGGCTCACCTACACTTTCATCCCCAAGGTTGACACCGCTGCGATTCTTTGCCACTTTTACCCTAGTTACTTACACCCTCACTCAACTACTTAAAGGACACAGCAACTTTAAGCAATACTTGCATAGATTTAACCTTGGGACAAACCGCAATGCAATTGTGATATTCGGGGACCAAACACTACTTTACTTAGTTTTTTCACAGCAATAAATACAATCACATCGCATCTGTAATGAGAGCTGCTATTTTTGAAGGGTACAATTAGCCTTGCAACCTTCACCAACTCATTCATACATATACAATGTTCCATCATCTACTTGCATTCATATCCCTTAGTGGGGCTCTTAAGAGCACTCACTCTGGGGGCACAGATGGTAATTAGCTTTCCCTTGCTTTGTTTCAACTGTCAATATATAGCTGCCTTTCAACTTTGAAAAAGAAGACTGAAAATAAGAATTAAAATACAGACTAAATTCGGTTAGTTTAAGTTAGTCCTAGTTGTAAGTTAGATTAGGGACTCTTAGCTTGGTTTCAGTTAGGTTATGGTAGATTATTTTATTTAATGTTAAAAACAACAAAAAGAAATATTGGGGCCTTGCTTGTTTGTCTTTTGTCGGTCCATTTGTCTCATCTAGTTTGTCATTGTGTACATTTGTTTTGTTTTTCGTGCTATCTGTCTAGCTGTTACGTAGTATTAAGATTTGCATGCACATTTAGTTTTATTAGTAGTAAGTAGATATAAGTCTTCCTACTAACAACCACTTGGCACTAACTTCTACACTTAGCTATTTGTGGCATTACTCAATTATTAGTGTTTGCTACACTCAGGTTTTCTTTTAGACCCTTCCAGGGACTATGGCCTTGCAGCCTAAAAACTGCATGCCAACATCAAACATAGAAGGTATTGTAGCCATATGTACATCATTCAGAGGGATCCTATCTTTCTCTACTGTATCTCCTTCTTTCCCTCCCCTTTCCCGTCAGCTAAACAACTCGTGTACAGCCAAAGTCTTTCTTGTATGTACAGTACATATGCCCACCATGTAAATGTCCTGACAACCCAACTATTGTAACAGTAGATTTGTGGCCNGTAAGTAGTTCGGCTGCCCGATGACGTTTTACGTATTATAGGAGTTATTTTTACCGTTGTTTACGGATAATGCCACAATTTTTATAGGAATCATAACTATAGGAAACGCTTTTATAGGGGGATCTACTGTATTGTACTTTCTGCATTTCTATATTTTAAATGATGAAATATTGACTTATTCCAAAACCATTTCTTCTTTGATTTTATTATTTTGTTCTTCACAACTGGGTGAATAAGTAGACACTGGACATCTTTAACATCACTCTTTATTCAAGAATATCTTACACGCCGATACACGTTTTGGGCATATGCCCCTCATCGGTTGGCTACAGAATAAAAATTTGAACATTTGAAGTTTTTTTCAACTACTTAAAGCACTGAATGGCTAAGTGCCATTCACTGCACTAAGGAGAGAAATTTTAACAGTGAATATATGTTTTTTTTTAATAAGTATGTGCACCTCTATACTACATGTCTTAAAGATAAAGGTATGTTGTAAATTTTAGAAAAATTTGCAATATGAAAAATACATTATTGTAAAACTTAATAAATTAAGACTGGGTGGAATTCTGCAAATTTGCAAAATGTTTCACAGCTTTTAGCATAGCACCAATGCTTTCTTAAAGGTTGATCAAATCAATGTCTAATTGTATTTGTTCTTCCATCAATTTTAATCAACTATTAGGTACTTTAGACACAAATTAATTTTAATTAAAAAGTTTTGAGCCACTGATGACAAATGATTACTTTACTTTTTATTTCACATATGTTAAAACTTGAAGTAAGTCTGGAAAAGCATGATACTTTTCTCAGAATAGTTTTAAAAGAGCAAAGAAAGCCACAGAGAAAGAACATAACTGCACTGTATTAACAAGAAAAAAACAAATTTCTTCTATTGTCATTACAAACAACATTAAACCTAACTTTTACAGATAGTGTATGTATAAACACAAGTTGGACAATATAACAATGAAACAAACTAGAAACATTCATTGACCCAAATAAGTTATGCTCCAAGAAGACAGCATTGGAATCAAACAAAGCTTTACTTATTACCAACTTTGTAACATTTGCTTAGTTTAATTAATATTTCAAGATAAAGTTTGCCCAAACAGGGACCACCATTTACTAGTTCCGAGTCTCAGACAATATAATCTGACCTTCCTTTTTAGGCTACTAGCCACTAAAAAGTCCTTTTAAAAAACACAAAAATTTCCAATTCAAAATATAAAATTTTTCTAAAATAGGAACTGGTGATATACAAATGTCTTCTTGATAACCATCTAACCTTCTTGGGGTGTTTTGGCTTTTTATTTACAACAAAGAAGTGCTGGAAAATGCAGATTTAGAAAAAATTTGCCCCAAAAGAAAATGAGAAGTTTTGAGAAAATGTAATGCTAGAAAGGATAAAAATCTGAATGAAAAGTGGACTCCTTAAAATGTTTTTTTGAGACCACATTCTGTCATTAGAATTCACACGAAATTTTAAATGTGTTGCTAACATTTGTGTTTTGTTTTTTGATTGTTTTGGAGTTCTGTGACATAATAGATTTTTAAAATCCATTTTCAATTTATCCTATCCATGAATCCAGATTTCATTTTTCTTTCTTATTGCTTAGGACTGGCTTACCAAGCTCTTTTGCTGTTTGATTGGTAGATTTTTGGCAATGGGTATTATCATCTCTGCATCTTTCCAAACTGGTATGGATTTTTGTTGAGGATCAACCTCTCTGCTAGGGTCATGAACAACTTTGCTTTCTTGAAGACTTCCTTATGCTCTGCCAGTATAACTTTTAGTGTTCGATACGTGCTATCAATGTAAAAATGAGCTCTTTGTTGTACAAGTTGCTGGGCACCATTTGAAACGTATAGAGGATTATTACAGGGAGATCCAATATCACCATATCTGTTCAATTTTTACTTATTTGATTTAAACCAGGGAGTCCAACCTTTTTGTTTCTCTGGGCCACAAATATATTGTGACCAATTTTTAAATATACAAATATATTTAAGGATTTACATGTCTAGATTATAGTAATAAGTATTAAAACTTTATCACGAAAAAGGATATTTTAAAAATTACTTCTACAGATGCTTTTAATTTCTACTTTGAAAATAGATAATTTTATTTATTATAAAGAAGTCAAACAAAAATTTATTTGAAAAACCACAAATATTTGTTTTATTTGGGTCTTTTGGGGAAGAGACCCAAATTTGGGGAAAAGAGAGAAAAGTCAAAAGATAAAGAAGTGAGAAAGGTTAAATACACCTTCTGTTATGCAAATATTGATCCTTAATTTTCCAACCTTTCTCACTTCTTTTTATTTTTTGGCCTATAATCCTTTTGAGTCACAACTCCAGCTTTATTTAGTATTCCTTCCTCATTCACACATTACAAATATTTGAAAATACTTCCTTTCTATTAAAAAATAAAACATGTATAAAAGTTTACGGCTTTGTGAAACTTCTTTTTTTTTTTTTTTTTTTTTGTTTATGCCGTTGAAATAAATAATTTAAAAATTTGTTGGTTATGTTTACACATTTATTGGGCTGCATTGGAACTTGCCTTGGGCCGCACGCGGGTTGGACACCCCTGATTTAAACAGATATTTCGTAAGAGAAGAGGATAGATTTAAAATCGAAAACCAAACGATACACTGAATTTCTTATGCAGATGACATTGTTTTAATTGCACCAACAGCAGCTGCACTACACAGGAAAATACAACAGATATCAGAATACTTGGAAGATCTAAAAGTAAAAATTAACCCAAAAAAATCAGTGATAGTGATATTTAGAAATGGTAGCAATTTACCAAAAAACATGTGTCTTTCTATATAAAAAGAGAAGAAATAAAAATAGTTAACGAAGTTGAATTCTTGGGAGTAATATTTACTCCTAATCTATCATTTGATAAGCACTATACAAGATCAATAAATAAGGCTAACAATTTAATAAATAATTTAATCATACTATTTTGTAAGACCAAAATGAAGAATCTACAAATACATTTCCAACTCTTCAACACTATCATTATGAATTCGCTGAGGTATGCGTCACCAATCTGGAGTTTAAATAAATTCAATGAATTCGAACAAGTACAAAACAGATTTATTTGTAGAATTTTTCAACTAGAATATAATACTCCAGGAAGCTCTCTAAGACTTGAATTGAATAGATATAAATTAAACCCCATTCTAATGAAAAGATATATTAAATTTCTAATAAAAGTAATTGATACATGAGACCTAACTACGAAGTTGTTGTACTTATTATACCATAAATCGAGGGATAAAGAGTTAAATAGAAATTGGATAATTCAAATAACAAAAATTCTAACTACATATGGGTTCGCTACGCTATGGAACTTTTTATCGAACATACAACCAATAATGAACAACAAAGTAAACTATTAATACAGAGTAATGGAAATATCTATTGTGCAAGATATCAAAGATATACAAAAACGAAAAAACCCATTCTGGTACAAAATAATTTTGAACTACCCAATAATTTGAATAATAATTATATGTTCACCAACCTGGCATTTAACATCAAAAAATTCTTTATACAACTCAGACTAAATAAAAATGGGATTATTTTCAATGATATGGTTTGAGAGTACTCCAAGAACTTATGTCCAAGATGTAATAAATTATCGTCTAAATTCCATATATTCTGTGAATGTTGTAAAGTAAATGAGATCAGTCAAAAGTATGATACAAGTAAAATAGCCAATTGCTTTAACGAATCTGAGATGTATAAGATCCTTGATAGAGCAAATATTGATACTATTTTTAAAATATATAACAATATGAACCATTTTTTAAAATAAATTGTAATTAATATCCAATGTTAACAAAAACGTTATATAAAGTGTGAACCAGTTAAATATTTACTAATTAGTGCAAAGTACTAGAGTTAATGAAATAATAAGATTCTTAAAGGTTTGTTTGTAGATGATGTTTGGTCTATTGTAAATCTATGTTATATCAAACAATGTTAAAACTTTAAGATATATAATGAGTATTTAATAGTTTTGTTTTAAAGCCTTATACGCTTAATAAAGTTTGAATTGAATTGTACAAGATTTCCATGGTGCAGAACAAGCTAGCTAATAGGTCCTTGGGTTTTTCATTTCTGATGAGATCGAATATGGTATGATGGTGATCTTAGTTGTTTGTTTCTTCATAATCAACTGGGTGGAATTCATTTCTGTAACAGTGATATTCTTGATCACTTTTGGCTCATCTGGTTTGTTCTTGGACAAGCCAGCTGAGCCAAATAATAGCATTGAAATGATACTGACTCAGTTGACTGGGAAAGCCAGATGAGCTTTCTTGTTTTGTTTTTTAGGTCAGTGGTTGTCGGCAAGCAGCAAGCGTAGATAGGCTCAAGGCAAAAGAACAGAAAGCTGCTACTTACTGTATATTTGAATACATCGTCAGACTTGAAATGTGTGTTAAATTCTGCATCTGTGAGCTTCCTCTACAGAAGGTTGATTGCGTTCCATAATGCTGATTTGCATATTACCAATAGTTCCAGTTGTAGGAAGTAGAATAAAAGCATCTGGCCCATGTGTTGCTGTATATTCTGAGTTTTACTTTTGATAAGTAAGGCTTATTTATCGCAAATATGCCACTTACAATTTCAGACTTTTGGGCAGGTTATGTAACTATGCTTTTCGACCCAAAATATTTGCAAACTCAAATTATTAAAATATGCAAAAATTGTGGTTTTAACATTTCACAATACGGGATACAGTCAGTTCTCAAAAGAAATGATTTGCAAGAGCCAGGACCATCATGAAGTGTTTCAATTCGACCCAGAAAAAGGAACCTTCCAAGCCGCACACCGGAGGTGATAGCAAAAGTGCAATGACTGTTGGGTTTTTGGATTTGAACCACTGTTCAAAGTATCATCCAGAGTGTTGGAATAGCCCAGTCCACAGTTCATGCCATCATTCACAAGAATTTAAAACTGGAGAAATGCCATAAAGGTAAGTTCACAAGCTGCTGTCTCGTCACATCCAAGAACAAAAGACCAACTGCCAAAAACTGTACGAAAAGTATCTTTCGGTAAACAAGTGGCAGTTTGTAGTAATGCTAGATGAAGCAGGAGTTTATTACAGACCATCAGATGGGAGACCATACAAAAAATGATTCAAGGAATGAAAGTTTTCCGTCAGGCTTTGTGGTCATTGCAGGTTATTGTTATCATGGTAAACTAAACATCAGAAAAGTTGAATAAAACATTAAAATTAATTCAACATACTACTAGACTAACGTTCTGGAACCTCTATACCGTGAACAGATCTCTGCTTTGTATGGAAATGATCAAACTAATGTATGGGTGCATCAAGACAAAACTTTCAGTCATACCTCCAAATCGACTTGAGATTTCATCCATGTATTGGAACAGGAAATGGGAATCCATACCATCCCTTTCGATGACATTCCTATGAAGTCATCCAATGCAGCTCCAATGGACTACTGTGTGTTTGGTCTATTGAAACTTGCTCTGGGAAGCCGTTGTCCAAAAACAATGGCAGGCTTATGGAAAGCCTGTAAGGAGGAATGGGACTGTTTAGACATGAATGTTCTTCAAAGAAGTCTTCTACAGTGGAAACTTCGATGCAGGGCTATAGTTTCACAACATGGCCATCAGATGGAGCATAATCGAAACTGGCGCCATGGCATTTAGATTTCTTTATAGGCCTCTTAAATTGGCATTACGTAACATGATCAACTGTCTGTAAATCACTGTTTTGATGGTGCTTTTTTCCAGTTGGTTAGAAATGTCCTAGAAGTGGCTAGATTCTGGACGTTTCTGATCTACCTGTAATGAGTGATATGTTGTGTTAATTGCTGTTGTCCACAAACTGTGGAACACTCAAAAAGTTTATCAGATTGTCAGCATAACAGAAGATGGCTATTATAAATAAATGAATCTCAACAAAATAATAGAACAATATCATGTTAGATCTAAATCTCGATAAAAAGTGATGCCTTAACCCTTTCTATCATTACATTTTCTCTGGACAATTTCTCACAAAACAACAGTACAATTTAAAAAGAACCTTTAGCAAAAGATCTCTTTTTGGCTGGATACAAGCAATCTGTCTCATCATATGCTTTTTGTAACTGCCAATTTAAATCCCTTATAATTGTAGATGATCTAACTGACATCACATCCAGTTCCACAAATGTTCAATGGATGATAAATTTAGAGACAAGGCAGACCGAGAAAGTTGGCAATTACTCTCGTAAAAACCCTAGCAATGTNATTATAAATT
This sequence comes from Centruroides sculpturatus, assembly GCF_000671375.1. NCBI lineage: Eukaryota > Metazoa > Arthropoda > Arachnida > Scorpiones > Buthidae > Centruroides > Centruroides sculpturatus. The sequence continues at coordinate 774,726 of NW_019384525.1, forward strand.
TAATGTGTTATAAAAATATTAAAAAAAAATTTCTATAGCTATTGATATAATAAATAATCAATATTTGAACTTTGAAATTGTTTATGAAGTATGTTATGCAGTTTTAAAAATGTGTTTCAATAATTTTTTCCCCTAGACTAATTTGGATATAAAGCCAACTGATATTACTTTATTACGTTGTTCGGCATCTAATATTAAAGAAAATGGAGCCTATTTATTAGGTAAGATATTTTATACAAAGACTAAGAAAGGTTTGTATAAATTCTTAAGTATCTGTATAAAAAATTTTAAAAATTTTGGTATAAAGTAAATAAAAATTCCTAATATATTAATGTAAGATAGAACGTATTAATATTAATTGAAAAAACTGGTAGCACTTATGAGGAACTTTATTAAATTAATTTTATTTGATTTTAAAAAGATGGACAAATAACACTTCTCAAATTTGAATATTCAAATACTTACAAGGGGATCTTATGGTCTCGGAAATTCAGTTCGGGATGAGACTTTGCAGGTTAGTAGTATACCTCAAGGGTGTCCACCCAGAAAAATCGTACAGCGCACTAACCAGAAGATTCTGAGAAAAAGGACTCTTAAAGTTTTAAGCGCAGCTCATATACTGGTTGATTTTACACTATGGCAGCACAGCGAAATGACTGAGTCTGTAGCACTCGCTTGCCACACGGGCAATCTAGGTTCGGTCCTACCTTTAGCTAATTTTTTTTTTACATGTTTTAAAAATTATAACAACTTTATTTAAAAGTTAATGACCTAAAAAATTATCAATTAAACCATAATTTTATTTTATTTGTGAAATGACTGTTACAGCTAATTAAAATGTGAATTAATGATATAAAGATGATAATTTATTTTTAAAAAGTTGAATAATTTCACATGAATTTTTAATGGAGGTAAATTAAAATTTTAATTACTATTGTCATTGAAAAGTTATTACAAATTTTAAGATATTATAATCTGTGGAGGGGTTAAAAATATTCGTTGTAAATTTGAGGAACTGGTTTCTACATGGAAGAGTAGAGTATAGCTGTTGATTATTATTTATGATTTAATTGATAATATTTTTAGGTCATTAACTTTATTTAAAAGTTGTTATAATTTTTAAAACAATTAGAAAAAAGTTAGTCAAAGGTAGAATCTAACCTAGATCGCTGGCGTGGCAAGCAAGTTTGCTACAGACTCAGTCATTTTGCTGTGCTGCCGTAGTGTAAAATCGACCAGTATACAAGCTGTGCTTAAAACTTTAGAGCCTTTTTTCTCGGAATCTTCTAGCTAGTGCACTTTACAATTCTTATGGGTGGACACCCTTGAGGTATACTACTACTCCTGCGAAGTCTCATCCTGAACTTAATTTCCAAGACCGTAATGTCCCCTTGTTAGTGAAGTTTATTAGTAAAGTTTGTACAAAAGTAAATATTCCAATATAAATTTTTAGTTAACATTTTATTTTGATTTTTACAGTAAATTTATTAAAAATACTCTTCTCTTAACTACAGTAGATTAATCAATAAGTGTCCTCATTCTCATTGTTTGTTAAATACAAATATGCAGCCAAACATTTTGAATGTATTCTGCTTCTTTTCTTTTATGTTGGAAATTAAACCAGAAGTACTGAAAATGTGCTGTCTACGTATAGCATGATATTGGAGGTATTAGTAGTATCCGAGAATTAGAGTATTATTGGATAGCATTCATCCATCTTTAAAATTTTAATTTTAAAATTTTGCTGGATGATAAAGTTTTCTTTAAAAACAAAAAGATGTAGTCGTTTCCAAAAACTTGGGTGATCATCATTTATTTCTTTTAAATGTTCCATAGTAAAAACTTTATTCTACATTAAACAGTGAAAATTTCCAGTGGATATAAGGATCCGAAACTCCGGATCGGAGAAGGATGAATAAAGCAAGACGTCGTAAGGTCATCAATTCCAATGTTAAGAAAAGTTATTACTGTTTAATTGGTATATTTCTGTGTTTTAAGGAACTTTTCCCAGGACGGCCGTGTAGCCTAAAAAGAAAGGTCGGGTCGTCTGAAGTTTTTACTATGGAACATTTAAAAGAAATAAATGATGATCACCCAAGTTTTTGGAAACGACTATATCTTTTTGTTTTTAAATAAAATTTTAATCTTAAAATATCCCTACATCCCTGCTTTATATAAACAGTATAAAAATATTGTTAATTAAGAGAACAAACAGTAAAAAGAGAAATGTAATGCAAAATGAGAAAAAAATTATATTTATTAATCTTTGTTAGTTTTTAGAATAATAAATTCTTTAATTGATTGTTTCAGAGAATGGTATGTGTATATTTATTTGGATCGGACAAGCTATCAATACAAATTGGATCCAGGACGTTTTTAGCGTTCAGTATATTGGAGACGTTAATCCTACCGAAGTAAGTAAATAAAAGAATAAATATATTTAAAATAGTTTTCTTGTAGATACTTGTTTATGGAAAATATTCTGTTCCTTCTTAAAATTATCATCTAGATTTATGATTAGAAAGTAGATTTTAGAAAGTATGTATAGAATGGTGGTGGATGAGAAATACATTTGGTTTTAAATCCTGTTTTGCAATTGTCGAGAAAGTGGAATCTGTGCAGTTCTAAAAAGCGACACTGGGAGAATAATCTGCACGATACATGTGTGGTTTTATTTTCTGTTTACGTTTTGCAGTCAACTAGCAGATTTAAAAGTGTTTGTGTTGGTTAAAATCAATAGTTAGACTATGTTTGTTATTGGAATTTGGTCTTACCAGAAAATTTTGTGATTTTACTGTCCTCCAATCAACTGGAATATTTGCAGATTTACTACATTTTGAGCATGTCCATACATAGAAAATCTGTCTGCAAACTAGTTGTGGAAACAGATTGAATGTAGATTTTGTAACAGATATGATTAACTAATCTTATGTAATTTTCAGATTCAGTCGACCCCCCTATAAGACGATAGATACGTTCCGTCCTTTATGAATTGATTTCTTAAGAGTCCTTGCCAATCACAGCCTGACACGTATGCACTTTACGGACAACGGCTGTTTGAAAGGTTTTCTTCCATAAAATTAATCGATTCTAGATTAATCTGACTCAACATTTCCAAAATTCGTATATTTTTTTTTGGAAATAATCCATATAAACTACACTATAAACAAAAAAAATTGTAGGATTACTTACTGAGTGTGCACCATTCGACATCGCCATTGCTCAAGCTTGTTTTTGTCGCAGAACAGCTCAGCAAACTGCAGCCGCGATTTCTGATGTTATTTTTCTGCAAAAACTTCATTGAACTTTGGAAACATCATTAATATAAATAATTTTAATCATCGTTGAATAAGGAATGTTTCTTTCACACAAAATGTATAAAATTACAGTACTGTATTAGACTTACGGTACCTAATTTACATACTGTACAGACAATAGTTTGCCTAAACTCTCCGTAGCATGGTGCTAGACGGCGGAAAGCATATATATAATTATATGTACAGACAAAACTAAACTCAATTTACCTGCCTAAACTGTCCGTAGCGTGACGCTGGATGGCGGGAAAGTAGTTCGGCTGCCCGATGATGTTTTACGTAATTATAGGAGTTTTTTTACCGTTGTGTATGGATACTGCCACAATTTTTTCGCCATCTTATAGGAATCGTAATTATAGGAACCCGTCTTATAGGGGGTCTACTGTACTTAACATGAAAATGTCATTGAAAATGCAAGATTGGTTCTTGTTTGGAAGTTAGAAGGAAAAAGGAGAATGCCAAATTTAACGAGATTTTCTTTCATTAGAAGGAAAATGTGTGCGCCTTTTTGCTTCTCTTGTATTCTGTTTCTAGAGCATTTCTTCTGATTATTTAGCCATAATCTGCCAGCATTGCAGGATACAATTTGCTTTGTAATGCTTTTCCATGACGACTGCAATATCCCAACAAAAACACTTTCTGTGTTTATCACCGAGCATTCTGCAATTAATGGAGAAGACATCTAAATGGGAATAGAGGATATGCATTTTTTGGGGACATTATAGTCAATTTTCTCATATGCTGCTAGAAATTCATCCGCAAGCCGATGGAAATTTTTGGCTGTGACATTTCCTAACAATTTTGCATGTTACTCTTTTGCTGTCCTTTAACTGACTCTCAGATTCTTCATCTTTTTGAAGTTATCTGATCTGGAAACTAATGAATATTCCCTCTTTGATTTTCTCTGTGGATAGCATTATTGGATAGCATTCATCCATCTTTAAAATTTTAATTTTAAAATTTTGCTGGATGATAAAATTTTCTTTAAAAACAAAAAGATGTAGTCGTTTCCAAAAACTTGGGTGATCATCATTTATTTCTTTTAAATGTTCCATAGTAAAAACTTTATTCTACATTAAACAGTGAAAATTTCCAGTGGATATAAGGATCCGAAACTCCGGATCGGAGAAGGATGAATAAAGCAATCTTTGGAAATTGGATACTGACACAAATAGATAAATGCATCACCATTCCTATTGAGAGTTTTTAAACTCTGACTTGTGAAACAGTTTGTAATGTCAGTTTGGATGAAGTCATGCTTTCACACCTGCACAAGTGGCTGATACACTATTCTTCTGGCCTGGTATAAGTGATGGCCAGTAATGATTTAATCTTTCATGGGTGTTTTATTTACAACAGAGTTATTTTGTGTAGCCCTGCTGTAGTCCACATTAAAATAGCAATAACTAAAATCACAACACACATGCCACTCATGATTCTTGTATTGTATAAATCTAAGAAGGTTTTCTATGACTGTATAGGTTTCTTTAGTTTGGGTTGTTTAGATTTTGTATGGTTTAGCGACCAAAAAAAACTATATTTTGCTACTTTTCCTTCCCCTAATTTTAGTTTTTTAATTCTTCAGTTGACTATTTCTGATATCTGTCTCTCAAATTTAGTTTTACACAGGGGTTTAGTGAGTGCATCTGCAATCTGAGCTTCAGTAGGACAAAACTTTACATCCACCTCACCACTCACAAACTTTTCATGAATGAAATGATAGCGTACATCAATGTGTTTGCTGCATCTGTTTACTATTCCAGGCTTTATCAGATGGATTGAGCTTTGATTGTCTATGTTTAACTCAACTTTTACTTTCCTGCATACAAGTTCTTGGATGAGCAATTTTAAGTACAGCACTTCTTTGCAGCAGTCTGCAGCTGCAATATACTCAGCTTCCGTGGATGATAATACAACAATAGGTTGACGCCTTGAGCACCAGCTGATTGGTCCTCTTGCATATATTACTACAAATTCGGTAGTGCTTCTTCTTGTTTTACCATCTCCTGCATAATCAGCATCATAGAAGGCTTTAATTATTTCTGCATTCTGTTCTCAATTATATTGTATTCCCTTTTCAGTTGTCCCTACCAAATATTTCATTATTCTTTTTAAAGCAATTACATTGAAAATCCCATGAAGGAAGATATATCTGCTTGCTATGTTAACTGAATGAGCAATATCAGGACGTGTTCTGGTAGCAAGATAGAACAAACTTCCAACAGCTTCTCTATATGGAAACTTCTTTTCTGGTTCTACACCTCTATCAATATTTTTCAATTCAGGAGTGTTTACCATTTTTGCATTTTCCATGTTGAATTTTTCAAGTGTTGTTTTTAAGTATTTGCTCTGAGTCAATTTTATTCCATTTTCATTTTTATGTATTTCTATTCCCAGAAAGGATGTTGGATCTTCGTCTTTTTTAATTTCAAATTCTTCTTCAAACCTTTTTACTAGGTCTCTTAACTCAGATATGTCTTTTTCTATTACTATTCCATCATCAACATATATTGCTAATATAATAGAACCATTATTATTCTTGAAAATGCATTTTTCTGTAGCTGTTGGCATCATTCCTTTAGTTTTCATAACTGAGGTAAATTTCCTGTTCCAAGTTACAGGTGCTTGTTTGAGACCATACAATGCTTTGTTCAACTTGCAGATCTTTCCTGGTTCATTATAGCTTTGAGGTACTTTTGTAAATACCTCTTCACGAATTTCCCATACAAGGAAAGCAGTCTTGACATCAAATTTGATCATTGAATAATTTTTCTGAGCTGCCAATTCAAAAATAACTCTGAGAGAGCTGGCATTTATTACAGGACTAAATATTTTTTCAATATCCAGAGTGTTGTTTTCTCACACCCTCAAACTGCTAACCTTGCTTTGTATCATCTATCTTTTTGTCTAAATATCCATTTGTTTGTTAAAATTCATTTTCCTTTGGCTTCATTTTCATTAACTAGTTCCCAAGTATTGTTTTTATTAAATGATTCCTTTTCTTCCTCGACTGCTGCAATCCATTTATCTTTTTCAATGTCCAGCAATTACTTTTTGATATGTCATCAGAACATAATCGTGATACTTGCTGGGAAGTTTTTTCTTATTCTTTTTGTTTTGCTCTCTTCAACTTCTATTTGTTCTGGGACTTCCTCTGCAACTTCATCATCATCTGTCAGTTCTTGAATATCCTGCCCTTCCTCTGTATCTTGTCCTTTATTTTCTGCTTCAGTATTTATGTAAAAACAGAGGAAGTTATTTCTCTGTTATTCCTCTGTTTTTACACCAATGCTTAAACTCATTTCTGGAGTATTCTCTTCCATTGTCACATCTCAGTTTTGATACTTTTAGGTTTTGAAGAGCTCCTGCTTCTAGTACAAATTCTTTAATGTATTCAGAGGCTTCAAATTTGTTTTTCAGTAGATATACTACTGCATAATGGGTGTAGTCATCCATAATTGTTAAGAAGTATTTCTTCTTGTCCCATATGTGTGGCCCTGTAGAACCTAAAACATCAGTATGTAGGATCTGCAGAGCTCGTTCTGCCCATTGTCTTTCCTTATTGAAAGGTAGTCATGTTTGTTTAGCTTTGATACATGTTTAGCATGTATAATCTAGTTCCTCACAATCTTTCCATGATATGTTCATTCCATCAACTAAGTTAATCATTTTCTTTATGCTGTTAATTCTAGGATGACCCAATCTTGCAAGCCAAAGTTGGGTTTAAGTTTTTTTTTGATATACTTCTGTTACTGTTTGTTTTAAATTTGCTTTGGACTATCATAGAGCTATCCTTGCTTGTTTTCAAGGCAACTGTATAAAGTCCATTTTCTTGCTTTACACCCTCACAGATAATATCATCTCTATAATTTGATAATGGACAGCACGCTAATCGTTTATTACAAAAACTTTTAACATATAAGCGTTAAATTAGACACCTATGTCACTAAATTGACGAGCGCTTTCAACGATATACACTTTCGTCTTCTTCAGGTCATTAGAACCTTTTTTTGAATAAGGTTCTAATGACCTGAAGAAGACGAAAGTGTATATCATTGAAAGCGCTCGTCAATTTAGTGACATAGGTGTCTAATTTAACGCTTATATGTTAAAAGTTTTTGTAATATCATCTCTTGTGATGATAACTTTATCTTTTATAGTTGTGTATTCTGAAACCGTGTCTTCTTTTATCTGTTTTTATCGTTACAACTCGGTGCATAGATAGACACTGAGCATTTCTACTTCATCCTTATTCAGAATATCCTATAGGTCGATACGTGTTTCGGGCATAAGCCTCTCATCTGTCGGCATGACTTTAACACGGACGTCAAGAGTATGTGCTAGATGATGTTCAATGTTAAGTCAAGAAACCTTAACTGTAATAGTACTTTTAATTGGAAATATATTTTAAAATAAAATTGTTTTACTGTTAAACTATAATGGTAACTGTAAATAAGTAATTTTAAACAGAATGTATACGTGTCAACACCACCTACAAGAAATCCTGGAATTCATGCCGGCCTATAGGATATTCCGAATAAAGATGTAGAAATGCCCAGTGTCTATTTATGAACCTAGTCGTGACACTTTATCTTTGGTAAATGTATCACCATCAATTTCAGTGACAGCATTAACTGACAACAAGTTTGTACATAAATCAGGCACATGTGTCTTTTCAAGTATAAAATCTTTCCCTTCAATTCTTCCTATTCCATATGCCTTCATTGATTCAGTCCTTTACTACCATCACACTTTGTGTATATGTTTGGAAAAACTTTTTAACAGAGAAATGTCATTTGTCAATTAACCACAAATTCTCTCTCTCTCAAGATTCTGTTTGACTATGCTAAGAAGGACACTTTCTCTTTGCTACTTCTTCTGTTGACTGTATTAGGTCTGAAATAAATCCTCTTCTTACACACACCACACCACTTAGATCTTGCCCTGAAGTAACGGTCTTTGTCAATGTGATTACCTTTTTTACATATTTTGCATGTTATTTGTGATCTGGTTTTGTTAGGACAATTTCTCACTTGGTGACCTTTAGCATTACAAATAAAACATCCTTTCAATGAGAGAGGTCATTGTTTTGGGCAGGATTGAGAGAGATGAGATATGCTTTTACAGATCAAATCAACAAAAAAGATGCTTTAAGTCAACCACATCTAAAATTTCATTATGTTTTAATTTCTTTTCTTCTGCTATCAGTCTTGCTGTTAAATTTGTCAGGGTTCTTTCTTCAGATGGAGTTGATTCCCAGGTTGTTCCAAAGTATTTGAAATGGTATGGCAACGTTGATAAATTTTTTTAAATTATCATCTTATTTATAGATTTTAATCTAAAAGCAAGATTTTCAAGATTGCTTATGTGTAAAGCAATATCAGTTCCTGTTTCATATGAGAAGAATTGTTGCCTGAGCTAGCACTTCTGTTATTCAATGTGTCTGCTGAACAATAAACACAGTTCGTCAAACATCTCTTTTGCTGTGGAACAGTTTATGATGTACATAAGTAGTTTTTTTACTGATTGTAGTAGTTATAATCTTCTGAGCACTTGCATCTTTTTTCAACCAACTTGACTTTTCTTCAAGTTTTTGATCTTCAAATTTTACATCCCCTGACACTATACTGGAGCCCATTTGCTTGAATAAAATAGTTATTTGAAATTTCCATACCTGGAAGTCAAACATCAGCCAGCTTTTCAAAATTCATGCTTGCTCCTGCCATTTTTTTTCTTTTTCAGCAAGAGAAACCTGTTCAGATTTTGTATGGTTAGTGACAAAAAAAAGTAGATTTTACTACTATACTACAAAATACTACAAAGCTTTTATTGAGTACATCTCCTGTTCTTGTACACACAAAGGAAAAAAGATCAGACATAAAAGAGGGTTCTATTTTTAATATTTGGAACCAGAGCGTCATCTGTGGGAAATGCCCACAACACAAATAGCAGAATTAAAAAATATTAAAATTACGTCGATCACAATAGTAACAATAATAATTATTATTATCCCCTTTTTTCCTTTCTTAATGGGGTTGCATATGCCAGTGGAATTTGACACAGCATGTTTGCATTGTGCAAAAACATTGCCTTTAAACTGACCATTGAAGACACTATAAACAAATGTGATTCCCAAAGCTGCCTTAACACCGACATTTTTACAGAAAGTGAGATCACTTTATTCAGAACAGAACTGCATTTAGCATTGTTGCTAGCAGGAAAAGTAACTAACTGCAGAAAATGTAAAAGTGATTCCATTGTTTCAACCTGGGACCCAATAGTTCTGTTTTATTCTTGGGTAATTCCAGATTCATGATAACACAGGAAGAACTGAATTATCTTATCTTGTGTCACTCCTCAAACATTCAACACAAAGTCATGACAAACTGATGATAGCCCTGCCAATTTGTTCCTGTCTTGTTCATCTATATCAATGATTCCCATTTGATGGTACGCATAACACTGGGGGTACGCGTGGCAATCTAAAATTGGTCGATTTAAAATTTAAATGTATGAGATGAAGCAATTAAAAAAATAATTGGTGGACCATCAAAAATTCGGCAATTTACAACATGATGTTGAATGCACAAATTCTTTTATTTATAACTAAATATATTCTCGAAATTTCATCTAAAAATGCATTTGTGGTGATACCTAAATGAAATTCTTGCGCAAGAAACAAAAATTGTACAATTAACATTATTATCATGTCAGTGAAGCAGCAATAAAATATTTTCTACCATTTTGCACGACATACCTCTGCGAGAGCAGATTTTTGGCCATGACAAACATGAAAACTAAACATCGTCACCGACTTTGATTCTAAGATGACTCGAGACTGAAGCTGACCAAACAGCAACCAGATTTTACAAATTTGCACAAAGAAAATCGTGCACATTTGTCACATTAAAATTAAATAACCATATGTTATTTTCATTATTATTAGAATTGTATTTTAAAAGTAATAAATGTAAAAAAAACTTATTCTATTTATCACTAGCTGTCTACCCACAGCTTTGCCCACATTATATCAAATTTTCTTGTGGGAGTAAGATATTTTCTCGCAGTAAAATGTAGCCCATGTCCATGTTGAACATGTAAGCTATCTTTGTGCCAAATTTTATTAAAACCTGTTTGGTGGTTTAGACGTGAAAAAGTGACAGACAGAATTATCTTCGAATTTATTATAATAGTATGGATTAATATGAATTTCTGCTATAGGGGGTACGCGAGTTTGAGCTCTTTCTTGAAGTGGTACGCAGGAAAAACTAATTGGAAACCACTGATCTATATCATTCTGTTTTGCATTTGGGGTGTTCTGGAATGGGCACTTCTTTGCTATGTAGTGCAGGTCACATTGCAGAAGGGATATTAGTGTAGTTAATTGTTTTCTTCTTCTTAGTTATTCCTTTAAGATAGGTACCATGCAGAAGTAGCAGTCTTGGTTTCTGCTCTGCATTGAAACTGAAAATGGCACAGCACAGCCTTTATCGTGCAGCCACAAATAGAGATTTATCGAACAGGTAGTGCAACAAAATTACAGAGCCCACGGTTTAGTTGTAAAGGCAGAGATTAAGACAAACTATAAGAAGTAGGCTTTTTGTACGATTGCCGTCATGCGACATTTGCCAGAGGCAAATATAAACGTGCCACAAATATAACAGAACCAGTTTGCCTTGTTGTTGCACTTGTATGGAATATTTCCAACATGTTGATGTAAAATAACACAAATGGAGGTTTCCTTAATATAAAACACAAACACAAAGGAGCACAAAAATAATTCAGTAATTGAATCCTAAAGTAATCCAACTTTTATACGAGTCCCTTCCCTTTCCAAAGCACAAATATGGCCCATGCATTCAAGGTCGGCAGCTATCTCTGTGTTCACCCAGAGACACGGGGCGGTCAGATTTCAAAAAATTGGGGACGAAATTGTAGTTCAAGAATAAATATTTTAAAATTTGTATATCAGACGGAACATCAACAAGAACAAAAAGATCGGTGTCAATCACCAATCATCAAGTCATAACATAAGATGCCAGGAATTATAACATTACAGTTGTATATATGCTGATATGCAATAAAAAATTTTAACAAATATGGGGAGAGTAGTAATATAAACTCCAAAAATACCATACTTTGCCATTTTTCCAGCAGGAGTTTTACTCTCTGTAACTTCCAAATACGAACCAATCTCACATTTTCAATGTTATTTTTGCATTCGGCATCATGAAATTATATACAATTACTTAATTGTCTCAGTTACAATTAACTTCCTAATTTTTGTAGAACATTATAATATAAATTTGAAAAAAAATTCATACATTCAGCCAGATTCCAAGCATTAAATGTAAAATAAAAAAAATGCTTCAAGCAATTTCAAATCCAATTCCAATTTGTATTGTTTCCCATTTAGTTAGATCTGCCAATGTCGTATCTCGCAGAGTCGTAAACGTTTCGATATTAAAAGCATTTGGTTTCCTCAATCAAGCAGTCATCCAATTTATTCATTTCATATCAGGTTGATATTTTGCAGTTACATTTATCATATTATAATCCCATAAAGGTTAATTGATGAGATTAACTCATATGATCTTACATTGTATGCAGTAATAGGCCAGTTTGTTCCAATTATGTCTAATTAGAATAGTTTAGTAGATTTATATTAACTGGCTCACAGCATATTGTAAAATTGTAATTTATTGTTTAAATATTTTGTAATTTTTATGTTATTCCATTTACTTGTTTTCGGTTAGTGGCAATATAAATAACTCTTCCAATATCGTAATTGATATATTTTCAGCCAATTATTCCAGAGAACAACAATCCCCTTTCTCAGAGTATTAGATCGCTTATTGAAAGAATAAGAAAAGAAAGTGGTAAACATTTACAGGTAAGAATTTTATTAGCAAATCTAGTAAAACTGAAAAAAAAATCATTACAGTAATCTGATAAGAGATTGCATAAATTATAGTAGTACAATATTCAGATATTATCCTGCATTCTGTGTTCATGAATTTTGCAAATTTAAGGGACACTACTAATTAAACTTAATTGCTTTTACAAGTTATTACAAAAGAAATAATTTTTAATATATCGCACATTTTGTTTTTTGCTCATCGGGGATCGAATACATCCGGGGGAATTACTTGACTTTTCTGGCATAACATTATCACTGGGACCAAAATTTTAGCAGTATTTTTATATTTGCAAAATTGAATTTATTGTAAGTAGCTAGTTAAGCAAAATCACATAATTTCAATTTCATAGAAATAATAATTATTACTTGTAAGACATTAAATAAATATGAATTAATTTACAATCAAATTGAATAAGCTATTTAGTATTTTGTTACAATTAAGCTATACATTTGGATCAAAAATAAATTCTAGTATAAAGAACTATCAGAATAATATGCAACATTGCTATGTAAGAATTGGAAACCTGTTTTGTAGGTAAATGCCACAGATGTGGTAGGAAGAAAAATATATTTTACTGGTTTCTTTGAAACCTCGAATTAACTTTCATTGTGAAGAAGGAGAGAAATTGAACAGAAAATAAGGGCTAGTTCATATTTTGTAAAAATGGGAGAGTAAGTCATTTTAATATCATTTATCATTAAACCTAAAAGAGAGCAGAAGCCTGTCACAAGTAATAATCGGTAGAAAAATAGAAGAGAATATTCTATTTTATATGCCATATGTGCCTATCTTTGTTTTATTAGCCCACCTTTACCAACACAGTTAAATATTCTAATATACAAGATGATATTTGAGTAATTCGAAGCTTTAAAAGTTTATAGAGAAAATAATAAATTGTAGAAAAAGAGAGGAAGAAGGATGTTATAACATTAAAACAACTATATTCAAATGTATACGTTAAAATTAAGACTATCGTAATTCTAACAGATATGTGAACCTGTTGTCTCATTTACATTCCTACTCTTCTCATTATAACAGTAAAACCTTGCATTATTGTACCATAAGAAAATACTTCCATTTTTCTAAAATTAGTCTTACACAACTGGCGATGGGCCCGTTCCAATTTTCAAAAAGTTTGATATACAAGGTCTGTTCAAAAAGTATCGGACCCTTTTTTTTTCCACGTAAACCAATGATGCGCGAGAGGCTTCCTTCGGTGGAGTTGTGGAGGGGACAGTCATGCACAGCCCTGAATTTTTTCCCGCCTGCAGGAAGCGTCAGTCGTTGGAAATCGGCCTATGAGTGAGGTCATGTAGTGTGCTCTCGTCGGATTCCACTAAGCTGGAAAATGACTGAACAACGTGAGCAGCGATATTATATCAAATTTTCTCAAAAACCTTGGCGATACCCGAGCGTAAACCATTCGCAAGATTCAGCAGGCTTTTGGGGATGATCCTTGAGGCCAAAAAATATCAAATCAATATCAGGTCCGCAGCAATATCAAAGGTCATGTTGACGGTTTTTTCGACTCTCGTGGGGTGGTGTGTCGTGAGTACGCACCACAAGGCCAAACCATCGCAAAGGAGTACTACCAGGAGGTCCTTTGTCGTCTTTCCGATACATTGCGACGCAAACGACCGGATCTGTGGTCGATCAAAACTTGGCAGCTCCATCGTGATAACTCATCCGCCCATTCTGCGCATCTGATTCGGGCTTTCGTCGCCAAACACAACTACTCCTGTGGTTCGTCACGCTCCGTACTCTCCCCATATGGCTCCGTGTGACCTTTGGCTATTTCCCAAGCTGAAAATGCCGCTAAAAGGAACCCGAATTTAGTCGAGAGAAGACATCGTGCGGAATGCGACGGACCGGCTGATGGCCATTCCAAAAGATGCGTTCTAGCAGTGTTTCCAGCAATGGCAGGAACGCTGGGAAAAGTGTATACATTACCAAGGAGACTACTTTGAAGGGGATTAGGGTTTTGTACCTCAAAGTCAATAAATTTATTTTTGCCGACCAAAGGTCCGATACTTTTTGAACAGACCTTGTATATTAAAGAATTAATACCCTTCTAGTAATTTGTGGTAAATCCACTCGATATAATTCAGACATTTGTGAGAAAATAAATACAGAAAATTTAAAAATTCATTTAATTAGTGTTAATGGTGACATAGTATACGTACTGTACACTTCGTGCACTCGTCTAAGTATACTGTACGATGTGTTCGGATCTTCTTATCCTTATAATAACTTAAATTTGTCAAATTAACAAATTTAAGCACCATACATTGAAGCAAATTGTTAAAATTAGAAAATACGTCACACAATAAAGAAAATTAGTATATCGTGATTATAACTATTTGCCACGCACCTTATTGCGTATTATTATCCGAAAATACGGTGTGGAGGGAGCCAGGCGCTACAAACTTATTACTTACAATTATAATCGATGGCCAGCGTGTTGCATAACGTGGCGCCCTTAACTGCCGGCGTTGCCGCACCGACAAGAAAGGAACTTTCGTCCGTTGCCGATACGATATAATGTAGCAATAAATATAGCTACAAAATACCGATTTTCATTTTAACAAAGAAAAATGAGTGTTTCAATAATAATCCATTTCAATGCTCATTATTTTCAAAAAACGTAATTTTTCTGTAAAGATTCGAACCCGTAACATAGAGTACAGTGGCGAATGCCACCGTTAAAACGTTATAACAGAGTCGGGTGGGAGTGACTTTAATTTAACGCCAATTAACGATATACATTGTAGCGTTACTCTTCCAAACTTCTTGAAAATTGCAGGGGGCCATCTCCGATGTTCTTCTCGTTAGCAAACTAGTAGCGCACGAATGATAGTAAGCATTTTTTTCGTGTTAATCGCATGAAATATAACAAAACAGTAAACTGCTTTTTTAAAAGATATCAATCTTAAAAACGGGCTTGTGTTTTTAAGCAAATAATTTATCACATTTTAATACGATCCATAAATAAATTAGATCTTGTCATTTCTTAGGACCGAAAAAGCAATGTCGACGGATGCTCCATAGCCAACGAGCCTATAAGGAAGGCACCATCGATCTTTGCTTTCTGGTTCGGTACCGATTTTACACTTTTTTAATCAAATGATCTATATTAATGTAAAATATATTAAAAGCAAAAGGGACACGTAACCACAACTGTTGTATTAGAATAGAAAATAGTCCAATCGCTTTGTTTTTCGTTGCGTGAAAAATACCCACGAATCGGAATATTCGGCTTTCCCGAGCTTTTACGTAAAGACATTTTACCATTTAAGAAACAGATATTTTGGCACATTTGCATTTATGCTAAAAACAACGAGGAAGGAGAATTTTCCTTCGCATTATGGAAATTCGTATACTTACGAAAGTTTTTACCACGTACCAACGAATCTATTATATTAAAATTACGGAACTACTGTAAAATGCGTACGTAAACATTAAAATAGTTTTTACCTACGCATTTTAAATGCATTGTATTGTAGTTGGTGCAATTACCATAAACGATGCAAATTAAACAAACTCCGTAAGCATCAATTATCTACAAGTGGGGGACCGGCTTATTGCCCGCATCAATATTTTCTGACCAAAAACAATATATATTTACAAGCATTATTACTCGGTAGTCGCTCTCCCGTCATTACAAATACACGCACATTTTCATTTTAAAGCTACAGACAAAAAGCTTTCCCGTAGTCTCGTTTATGCACATAATTAAAAAAAGAATAAACTAATAAATCTGGAGCGACCTGTACGAAATAATTGTAAAAAACTAATTATAATAGATGGACCTTCTTCGATTATTCCGAAATATTTATAAACGGAATTACTTTCACACTTAAACATTCTTGGGTTTGCGTCTTTTTCGTTCAATTAAATATAACAGAAAACATTTACAAACATTACAATGAAATTATCCAAATGTACTAAGAATATTAACTCTCGGTTATGTTGCATTTTGCAGCTGTTCGTGGTCCGCCAGGGAGACAGGCTGGACGCGGTCTTCAGAAGACACCTGGTGGAGGACCAAGGGAACAGAGGAACGTCCTACCCGGAATATTTTAACCAGTTGCAGAGAGAGGTGGGCCAAGCTTCCGGCAAGTCTTAGAGAATCAAATTTACTTCCGGGTCTACGCAACGGAGAAAAGTATTGGAATTTTAAACTTATTTTGTATATTTGCCGCAGGCTCCAATTCGAAATATTTTGATACGATTATATACGTGGGATGTTTCGTAACTAGTCGTTAGAAATAGAAAAATAAAGTGCAATTTTCAAACACGTTAAAATAATAATAATCGATATTACGTAATCTTTCTCGAATGTTTTGTATATTATTCGAGGAAGCAATATTGATTGCACGTGTGGGTGGAAGAAATTCAAAAACCAGTAGATCCCCCCACAAGAAAGTATACATTTCCATCGATTGTGTACAAAGCTGGCAGAATTATTTTTCAAACATTCTCTATGCATATAAATATTTTGTATATTAAAAAGCGGATTTAAAATATTTTAATACGATATCGAGAACTGGAGAATTACTAATCAATTTTTTTTATTTTAGAGAGAATATATTTTATTTAAATAAAATGTCTTCCAAACATATTTGATGTACTGTACCATAATATATTAACATTTACAATAAACTGCTTGTGGAGCAATTCTCCTTTCAAAGTTTGCCAGTGTTGCTTTCTTCGAAGATAAAGTGGCGTTTGAAATACCCCCACCGCAATATTTTAAGTAGAAAATAAAATAGCAAATTTTGCAATATTAAAATTAGTAAAACGCCGTCAGTTCTTTTCGTCGTTATTTCTATCGGAAAACTATCGGTATAAAAACACCGGGTCAGAAGTATACTACGGATAAGGGCCATTTGTCTTTCCTTCGTCAATCCCGCAATCATTTAGTTTACAAATACACAACTTTTGCCTTTCCGTTAGTTTGACTCGCTTAAACCATTACCAAGTTGACGATTCCTTTTAGAATGAACATAATATTGGGCTGCAATTTGAAAAAATTATAGACTAAATTCTTCACTTTTGACTTGTCGGTCCGACCTTCCTTAATCTCGAGAACGGTAATAGATAAACTGAAATCGAGACCGGATATGGATAGCTATATACGAACTTCCGGTATAAAACGGAAGTCGCGTGATTTCGATTCAAAAATTTTTTCCTACAACGGCGTTACGTAGAAGACCGTTACCACTGTCGTTGTCGGGAAAGCGTGATGTACGGGGGGCAAGACGCTAACAATTTGAAATAGTATCGGCTGGGCTTTGTGACCACGTCACAATGATTTTTGCAGATTTTAAGTATAATTTCTTTCATAACGGCAAAAGGACACGTCGAATAGATGATTTCCGAGCAGTATTAATAATACGAACCTGTGTTAAAACGAATTTTATAACTAGCGACGCGTGCCAGGCGTTGCTGGGGTTTTTGAGGGCTGTGGGATGGAGAAAGTGATAAAAACGGTGTTTGGTAACTATCGATGCGAGTATTTATAATAATGAAAATAAATATTCTAGTCTCATTCCGTAATTTTGGTGGGTCCAAATTTCGCAAAAGCATTACCGATGCGCACCCCCAACCTGTAGCTCTGTTACGATGTGTTAATCCAGCTTGTCGTAAGAAGTTTAAAAACTCCGGGTACATTCGGCGACTCGTCTGTTTCTACACGCCATTACCGCTCTCTCCTATATCCATTTGTGGTTTACGTAGTAAGCGTTGTCAAATCAGTACGAGGTGAATTTGCCATCTCCCAGACTCAAAAGTTTAGCAAAATTCTCTGCAGATTGTCTGCCAATAGACGGATCCCGGTCTAATTGGGAAACTTTAATGTCATTCCGCAGCGACCGTGCCTTTAGGCAGGCACTAAACTACTCGGCAGGAAACTAACAATTAGCATTTACTTGTTTTGCCAACAGATGGCGCTACATGTAAAGGATGTGGAATCTACGTAGCGCCCCAATAATTTTGGGGTAATATATAGCTTAGTGTCGATTCCGGGATGTAAATAATACTCGTACAAACTTTGGGCCGGATAGGTTTGAGAATAAAGATTTGTATAAAGGACAAACCAACGAGAATTAACTTTAAGCCACCTCGTGACAACATTATCTATATAAATAAAAATGTAAATGTTCGTTTGTTCAAAACCTTAAATCTCCGAAAGTTCTTAACCGGTTGTTTTGAAATTGACACAACGTTGCATTCGGAATTCGAGATATCGAAATTCCCCCGGGGGAAAAGGACAAAATTAAGGCTTACCGTGAAGAACTGCTCTATTCTACGTATTTTAGATGCGGTTTTTTGCGTTTTTGATTGCATTTTAATAAGGTAAGTCGAAAGAATATACACTAAGAAAGGATTTTTCGAAATTCCCTCCGGCGGGGAGTGTTATACATTTATAATAGATACATTTTTGAGCCACAGCAACGCGTGGCGGGTACAGCTAGTATACTGTATGTATAATTTTCTCGGTAATAATTCCATCAACGAGGCTACTTCGAAAAGAGTCGAGAAGAGCGTATTTACGTCTCCTATATACGATTAAACACATTTTAAATAGCAAAGTATCCCTAGCAAATAGGGCATTTAAGATGCGGGATTCACGACACTAATTGTTCTAGAGGAAATTTTATTTTTACCGTATTTTCCAACTTCCTGGCAAGGGTCTCTGGCCCTCCACGCTTCGAACTAACGTCGTAAACTGTAAAAGTCAAACGACGGATAATTATATTGGTAAAATTTGTCAAGCGGGATCTTCGAAGGCATCCGACACGGGAAGAGACATCTTTTACGACGTTTCGGAAAAGACGAACTTTCCATACTGCCCCGGAGAAAGAATGGCCGAGCAATTAGCGGAATCCGCAGAAGAGTTGGAAAAGAGGCGATTCGTCAAGTGGCGGGGCAAGAAATTTTCGCAACCGGAAGCGAGAGAAGGTAAATTGGTGGAACCCGAAAACCGTAGAAAAGTTTAAATGGGACGTCCCGATTTGCAAAATTAGGCAAGAGTCGGATAAGAGACGAAAGGAGCCCAACGATTGGCGCTTTCCGGTGGTCTCGAGTCGGGGATTAATCCGGACGCCAAAGAAACGCGTGGAAATCGGAGTGCGGCGGTCTGCCGTTAAGAAGGAACCGAAGAAATGGGTCTTCGGAAAGGGACGTTACCACGTAAAGAATAGCCCATCCGACCAATTCGGATCCCGTGACCACGGAGGGAACTCCGTTCTCTTTCCTTTCTACACTCCCGAATTTCCTATCTACGCCAAACATTCTCTTATTTCGGCTAACGGCCTTACCAAAAAAGAAGGTATACTGTATTCCCTAATACAGTAGAACCTCAAAAACTCGGCCTAATGTGGACGAAGGGTGGCCGAGTTTGTGAAAATGCCGGGTTATCGGGAATGAGGTTAAAAAAATAGGTACGAGTGTTTTCTCAGAAAATACTGTACTGTACTTGTATGTATTGTTTACTTGAGAATATAACAGAGAATAAACTGCCCAAATACCCTTAAACAAAGGAAAAGTACGTCCTTTATGAAGGCATAGAGCCTTTACTACATGAAAATGAAAATTAATGAATACACTATGTACAGTAATTTACCTGATAAGACAGACCTCA